>NC_036644.1:8224258-8234439 GCF_002806865.2 Cucurbita pepo subsp. pepo | reverse complement strand
CCTATGGCTCAGTATTATGCTTATGTATCCAAGAAGTGAAAGAAACATGTAAGAGCCAGATCTTCCCATCTATTTCCTTCACATTCAAGTGTATAAATTTGATGCTGTATGATCGCTACAAGATGATTTGCAAGAAACCTGTTATGAAATATAGTTGAGTTTTTTTGTTCTTCTTGTTCTTCATCTTCTAGGCCTACCCTTTCCTTTTTGTTCATTTTGTTTTTAACAATTAGTATATTGGAGGTTCGAGATATTCACGAGCAAAGACAGAGAAGCTTTTTCCATTCCTGTTCTTGTCACTTGTATCGTTAAGATATTGTAACAGCCCAAACCCACTGTTGGTAGATATTGTCCATTTTGGCTCGTTACGTATCGCCGTCAGTTTCACGATTTTAAGATGCGTCTTTTAGGGAGAGGTTTCCACACTCTTATAAGCAATGTTTTGTTCCTCTCTCCAATCGATGTGGGATCTCACAATCTACTCCCTTTAGGGGTCAACGTTGCCCGGTGTCTTGCTTTGATACCATTTGTAACATTCCAAACCCACCATTAGTAGATATTGTCTGCTTTGGCCCGTTACGTATCACTGTTAGTTTCACGATTTTTAAAACGTGTCTACTAGGGAGAGGTTTTCACACCCTTGTAAGAAATGTTTCATTCCCCTCTCCAATTGATGTGGGATCTCACAATCCACCTCCTTTGGGGGCTAGCGTCCTCGCTAACACATTGACCGGTGTTTGGCTCTAATACCATTTGTAATAGTCCAAACCCACCACTAGCAGATATTGTCTGCTTTGGCCCGTTACGTATTGCTGTTAGTCTCACGGTGTTTAAAACGTGTCTACTAAGGAGAGGTTTTCATACCCTTATAAGAAATGTTTCGTTCCCCTCTCCAACCGACGTGGGATCTCACAAATATATATACCTTTCCGAATGTCAAAAGTTCTAAACTCAGTTGGATTGAAAGACGAATATGTTACATAATTGAAGTGATAAATGAAGATGGGTCGAGCAGAGTGGAAACTTGGATAGCACCTTCAAGCATTTGTACGACTTTCTTTATATGAAATTAGTTTATGAATTTTCTTAAAAGTAGATCCGGTTAAATCGAACGAACCCGAATGTTAATTTTAAAATATATATTTAGGTTGTAACACTACTTTAAATATTATTTGTTAACAATTAAAAAAAAACTATTTTTTTGGTTTGAGTCGAGTAGAATTTTTGGAAAACGGAAAATTTGGTTTGGTTGGTAGGTTGACATATTTTTTGGTCGGGTTAATTTGACCAACTCGAAAATAGGGTTAGGTTGGATCGAGTTAAGTTTTTCTGGTCACCACTCCGAAATTTTGGGTTGATAAATAAAAGTTGGAATCGTACATCCTTAGCTTACAATACAATTATATATTGTATTTTTTTATATTTTATTTTATAATTATTTATTTTTAAAAATATATATTAAAATTGGCTTATAAATTTAAAATATATATTAATAATTATTTAAAAAAATAATAACAAATATTTAAAATGATTAATTAGTAAAAGATAATAAAGGTAAAAGGCAACGCCATCTTAGCAAAGCCTTCCTCTTGTCTTTTTGCTTACTGCACACTGAACTTCTGACCCACCATTACCAACCTTACCTTCGAACCCATTTCTTGTTCTTCTCCTTCAGTTTGTCGCCCCTATAATCCAATGCCGCACTCAAATTCTACTACTCCTCTTCCACCACCGTCCATGGCGGCCCTCACCCACCTCCTCCTCCTCCTCTGCGTTTCCGCCGCCACATCCAACCCTTTCTCCAGCCCCGCGGTTTTCAACTTCGGCGACTCCAACTCCGACACCGGTTGCGTTGTCGGTGCTGCCATTGAGAACATCTACCCCCCCTACGGCCACCGCTTCTTCGGACATCCCTCTGGGAGATACTCCGATGGCCGCCTCATCGTTGATTTTCTCTGTACGTTTCTGTTCTTCTTGGATCCTTTTTTCTCTCTGGAATTGATTTTCTTTTCTGCGATTAGGGTTTTCAGTTTTCGTCTCTCCAATCTCGCATTTCCCTAATTTAGGAAAGGATCATCTCCATTGTTATTAGGCTTTTTGGGGAAGTCCAAAGCAGGCTTAAAGTGAACAATATCATACCATTGTAGAGAGCCGTGTTCATCTAACTAGTCATGCCCTAAACTTAGTCATGTCAATAGAATCCTCAAATGTCGAACAAAGTATTGTGAGTCTTGAAAACTTGACTAAGACTCCAAAAAGAAAAAGGAGTTGAGGCTTGATTAAGGAGAGACATACTTTGTTCAAGGGGAGGTGTTGGATGAAAGTCCCACGTTGGCTCATCGGCTAATTTAGGGAATGATCATACTATCTCTATTGGTACGAGGCCTTTTGGAGAACCCCAAAGCAAAGCTACGAGAGTTTATGCTCAAAGTGCACAATATCATACCATTGTGGAGAGTCGTGTTCATCTAACCGTTTCCTCTCTCGTTGGTTTGCAATGTTTTTGCAGTGGATGCGATGGATATGCCTTACTTGAATGCGTATCTTGATTCCCTTGGCGCACCAAATTTTCGCAAGGGGTGCAATTATGCGGCTGCAGGCTCGACTATTCTTCCCGCAACAGCTACTTCTTTTTGCCCTTTTTCATTTGGGGTTCAGGTGAATCAGTTTCTTCATTTCAAAGCTAAAGTTCTTGAGCTTCGAGCAGGCAAAGGTATGATAGATTGTGAATGATCTCAAGAACAAACAACCATTTTCACTGTTTTGTGATCATTTCTGCTGCTTTCTTTAGGTGGTAAGAAACTTGATAAGTACCTACCAGCTGATGATTACTTCCAAAAGGGGCTTTACATGTTTGATATTGGGCAGAATGATCTTGCTGGTGCATTTTATTCCAAAACTTTGGACCAAATTCTTGCCTCTATACCTGCAATTTTATCTGAATTTGAGAGTGGAGTTCAGGTTAGACTCAATGGCTTCTTTCTAAGTTATCTTGGCTCGATGATGATTTTGTTTAGATGTGGTTTTACCTGCTTGATTTTGTGTTAGATTTGGGTATTGAACTTGATTTTGAGTGTTCTGGAAGCTAGTTTTTGTGTGATTTGTTGGTGGCTGATGATGGCTTCAGTTATAAACGATAATTTTTGTTAGAAGCATTTAGGTACTGAAGCGATCCAAGCCCACCACTAGTAGATATTGTTCTCTTTGGGTTTTCCCTTTCGGTTTTCCCTTTCGGGTTTCCTTCAGGTTTTTAAAACGTGTTTGCTAGGGAGAGGTTTCTACACCCTTGTAAAGAATGTTTCGTTCCCCTCTCCAATCGGATGTGGGATCTCACAATCCACCCCCTTCGGGGCTCAGCGTATTTGCTTGCACTCGTTCCCTTCTCTAATTGACGTGGGACCCCAATCCACTTCCTTCGGGGCTTAGCCTCCTCGCTAGCATATCGTCCGGTGTCTAGCTCTGATACCATTTGTAACGGCCCAAGCCCACTGCTAGCAGATATTGTCCTCTTTGGGCTTTCCCTTCCGAGCTTCTCTGGCAATCATTTTTGTTAGATACTGAAACGATCCAAGCCCACCGCTAGTAAATATTGTTCTCTTTGGACTTTTCCTTTCGGGTTTCCCTTCAGGTTTTTAAAACGTGTCTGCTAGGGAGAGGTTTTCACACCCTTGTAAAGAATGTTTCGCTCCCCTCTTCGATCGATGTGGGATCTCACAATCCACCCCCTTTGAGGCCCAGCGTCCTCGTTGGCACTCGTTCCCTTCTCTAATTGATGTGGGATCCCCAATCCACCACCCTTTTCGGGGCCCAGCGTCCTTACTGGCACACCGCCTCGTGTCCACCTCCTTCGGGGCTTAGACTCCTCGTTGACACATCGCCTGGTGTCTGGCTCTTATACCATTTCTAACGACCCAAGCCTACCGCTAGCCGATATTGTCCTCCTTGGGATTTCCCTTTCAAGTTCTTCCTCAAGGCTTTCAAAACGCGTCTGCTAGTAAGAGGTTTCCACACCCTTATAAAGAATGTTTTGTTCCTCTCTACAAGTGATGTGAGATCTCACCGTTACTATTTCTGAACACGTCTAGTGGTCGCAGGTGGCTACTTATTTAGGACACTAACATTTTAAGAGGTTAATGCAACCTCGAATGTTGTAGATTGTGGTTGTTCTATAAGATTAGTCGAAGTTAATGAAAGTAGAGTCCGACGCTAGCTGAATACAATACTCTCGTGTTGGTCAAAACTTAACTCAGGTATCACCAAGTAAAATACATGGAAAACATAATGGTTCGAGTTCGTTTACTATATTCTGTAGGATGAGACTTTATAGTTGTATTATCAATAAGGGTTAGATGGAACGAGATCAAATAATGATGGCTATCTACGAGTTTCCTTAGCAATCCAAATGAACTAGAGTCAGGTGGTTGTCTCGTGAGAACAATCGAGGTGTGCGTAATCCCGTTCGGTCATTACTTCATCATTCTTTTTGCCTATTTTTCAGAAACTGTACGACGAAGGGGCGAGAAATTTTTGGATTCACAACACGGGTCCTTTAGGATGCTTGGCTCAGAACGTTGCTAAATTTGGAACAGACCCATCAAAGCTTGATGAATTTGGATGCGTCAGTTCACACAACCAAGCCGCCAAACTCTTCAATTTACAGCTTCATGCTCTCTGTAAAAAACTGCAGGGCCAATATTCAGATGGCAACGTCACATACGTCGATATCTACTCGATAAAATCGAATCTCATCGCCAATTATTCACGACTCGGTTGGCCGTCTTGCTGTACTTTAGCTTCATTTTCTGTCAATCCTGTAAAATCTGATGCCTTGCTGCATTTTGACATGGCAGGTTTTGAGCAACCTATTATGGCTTGTTGTGGCTATGGAGGTCCACCGCTCAATTACGACAGTCGAATCGTGTGCGGACACACGAAGATGTTAAACGGGACGCTGGTGACGGCGAAAGGATGCGACGATAGCTCGGAGTACATCAATTGGGACGGAATTCATTATACAGAAGCTGCAAATCAGTATGTTTCATCACAAATACTCACTGGAAAATATTCTGATCCACCCTTCTCAGAAAAAATGCCATTCCTTCTCAAACTCAAGTTCTAGTTGGCCTTACTTACACATGCATACATCCCACAACTGATAACTCATTTATATATGTCTAAATGGAAGCATTCATGTGGAATTTAGAACTATGATATGATATTAAGCGCTTTAAATGATAAGGCCGAAACAGACACAGATGTGATACCATGAAGATTTTTCATAATAAAGCACGACGATAATGAATTAACCGAGCATAATAATATTTCATACAAACTATGTGAAGTCCCACCTCAGTTGGAGATGGGAACGAAACTTTCCTTATAAGAGTGTAAAAACCTCTTTTTAGTACATGTATTTTAAAACCTTGAGGAGAAGTTAAGAAAGAAAAGCCTAAAGAAGACAAAATCTACTAGTGATGGGTTTGAGTCATTATAAATTCAAAGATAGCATTACGTAGGGCGGAAGTGGCTAAGACGAGAACCATGGTTAGAGATTAACTACAACCTAATCCATCTTGGTTCTTCATTTCTTGAGTCTATCATGCAACACGAGTCGATTACTTTCTACTTAATCCAATTCAGGATAATTATAAATTAATAAAAATATTTATTGTATTCTTGTCTAAAATTACTTTATTAACGGTTTCAATAATACTCTTAAACTAAAATATATATATATATATATATATTTGTTGTATTCTTGTCTAAAATTACTTTATTAACAGTTTCAATAATACTCTTAAACTTAAAAAAAATAAAAAATAAAAAACTCTTTTTCAAATGAAAAAGGGTTAGTATTCTATTTTAAAAATTCGCTTAAATTTAAAAAAAATTTATTAACACCCTTCAACTTAATAATAAAAATATATATATTTATCATAAAAAATACTCATACTTTTTAAAGTAACATTAATAATTTATAAAAGGTCGATAGACAATTTTCGTCTATAAATGCCGACAAAAATAATTTTTTTTATAAAGGTATAAAATGTTAATGTTACCTTTAAAATTTTCTATATTTTTTAAACACAGTATTAACCATAAAAAGTATTTCTAAATTTGTTAAAAAAAAAAATTGAAGGGTATTAATAAAACTTTTTAAAGTTAAAAGGATCGCAAGGGTATTCTTGACATTTTAAAAAATTTAAGGGTATTTTTGAGACCGAGATATTTTTATTAATCTTAAAAAACATTTATAGTAAGCCATACGTCAAAGTCAAATTAAAAGAAACAAATATTCAGACTGAGTCAAAGACTCGGCACTTCCCTTCTTATATATGGACTCATCTTCCCATATTGCTTCACATTCAATGGCTTCTTCTTCTTCTTCTTCTTCTTCTTCTTCTTCTTCTTTCCCTGTTCTTCTTCTTCTTCTTCTTCTTCTGCCATCCTTGTCCATTTCTCAGCGCCACAAAAACATAACTCTGGGTTCATCTCTCACTGCAAATCCACGCACCAGAACCAACAATGGCGATTACTGGTCCTCTCCCTCCGGCGACTTCGCTTTCGGCTTCTTACAGTTTGGAAGCGACGGCTTTCTCTTAGCCATTTGGTTCAACAAAATCCCAGAAAGAACTGTGGTCTGGTCGGCCAATCGAAACGAACTGGTGCCCGGCGGATCCACTGTCCAACTCACCTCTCCTGGTCAGCTCCTGCTCAAGAACTCAAGAACAGGCAACCAAGTATGGAGCGCAAATGCACCAAGTGATAATCGAACACTAGTTTCTTATGCTGCCATGCTCGATACCGGAAACTTCGTCCTCGCTTCCAGTGATTCCCAAATTTTGTGGCAATCCTTTGACGAACCCACTGATACCATTTTACCATCACAGATTATGAACCAGAAATCGCTCATTGCGAGTCAATCAGCCACTAATTTCTCAGAGGGGAGATTTCAATTTTCTATGCAACCTGATGGGAATCTCGTGCTTTACACAAGAATTGCCCCTTTGGGTGCTCTTGGGACGGCTTATTGGGCAAGTGACACTGTAAATTCTGGGTTCCAGCTTGTTTTTAATCTATCTGGCTCTGTTTATATCTCTGCAAAAAATGGAACTATTATAAGCAATTTAATCTCCTCCAGTTCTTATTCAAATGAAGGTTTCTACCATCGAGCCATTCTGGATTACGATGGTGTTTTCAGGCAATATGTGTATCCAAAGAGCGAGAACGCTACTCCTGAGGGTAAGTCTTGGATTAGTCTCTCAGATTTCATTCCTTCAAATATCTGTGATAGAATAGTTGGTGGGTTAGGAAGTGGAGTATGTGGGTATAATAGCTATTGTGAAACTGACGAAAATCATAGACCATCTTGCAAATGCCCACAAGGGTATCGAAGGGTTGATCCAAAAGATGAAATGAAAGGCTGCAGTCCAAATTTTGTTCCTCAAACATGCGAGGATTCTGATCTTGAAGCTAATAAATTCGATTTCTCTGTCATTGATAACACAGATTGGCCTAAAATTGATTATATGGGATACTCAGGGGAAGATGAGGATTGGTGTAGAACAGCTTGTTTGAATGATTGTTTTTGTGCTGCTGTGGTTTCTGAATCAGGGAATTGTTGGATGAAGAAGTTTCCTCTTTCATTTGGAAGAGTTAACCGTGATTACAACGGTAAATCTTTGATCAAATATAGGAAGGATAACTCTAGTTTGATAGCTACTGATCTTGTCATGAAATACAAGGACAAAACATTTGTGGTTATTGGATTAGCTCTTATTGGTGGCTCAGGTTGTCTGATTTTCATGTTCTTGCTGGTTAGTTTTCTGATTGTTTGTCGAAAGAGTAAGAACGGATATCGATCCTTGGTTATTTCCGGAAAGCTACCAGTTCTTGGAATGAACCTGAGAAGTTTTAGCTATGAAGAGCTAAACAAGGCCACAAATGGGTTCAAGGAGAAGCTGGGAAGTGGTGCTTTTGCTACTGTTTATAAAGGGATTGTTGACTCCATGGACAACGGCTTGGTAGCTGTTAAGCTATTGGATAATACAGTGAAAGAAGCAGACCAAGAATTCAAAGCTGAGGTCAGTGCTATAGCTCGAACGAACCACAAGAATTTGGTTCGATTGCTCGGTTTCTGTAATGAACAGCTACACAGACTGCTAGTTTATGAGTTCATGGCTAATGGGTCTCTAGCAGATTTTCTTTACGGACCGCCTTCAAACTGGAACAAGAGAATTCATCTGGCTATAGGAACTGCTAGAGGGCTTAATTATTTACATGAAGAGTGCAAAACTCAGATTATTCACTGTGATATTAAGCCTCAAAACATCCTTATTGATGACACTTTTTCTGCAAGAATTGCAGACTTTGGTTTAGCCAAACTCTTGAAGAAAGACCAGACTCGAACCGTGACCGCCATTAGAGGAACGAAAGGGTATGTGGCTCCAGAATGGTTCAGGAACCTCCCGATTACCGTGAAGGTAGATGTTTATAGCTTTGGAATTGTGCTGTTGGAGATCGTTTGTTGTAGAAGAAGCTTTGAAATGAAAGCGGAGGCTGAGGATGAAATGGTGTTGGCTGATTGGGCCTATGATTGCTTGATATCAAGGAAAGTTGAAAGGTTAGTAAGAAAAGATGAGGAAGCTAAGAAGGATATGAAAATGGTGGAGAAATTGGTTACCGTTGCCATTTGGTGCATTCAAGAGGAGCCATCTTTTAGGCCATCCATGAAGAAAGTCCTACAGATGCTTGAAGGTGTTGTTGAAGTTCCAGCTCCTCCTCATCCATCTTCATTCATCACCACAATTTAGTAACCATCGAGATCCATTCTCGAGCTATCTCTAGAGTGTCATTTCAGTGATTTTGTTTATTTTCCGTTGCTTGTTGTACTTCTGACACTTTGCTCGAGAGTATACGTTTTAATCTAACCTAGTTGCTGTATTTTTGTTGGAATTGTTAGGTCATTATTCTGTATCATAGTTAGAAACCGAGTCAAAGTAGGTTAAGCCGTACAAAACGTGATCAATGATTGACATCCAGATCGATGTTGAATGCATGAACATATAAAAATATCGACAAGTTTACGAAAATTTATAACTTAATCTAAGGGTAAAGGCATGCATCATTGACCAGAAATTCCAAGTCCCATTCAACCAAACTACTAATTTCCAAGTGCCTCTACTTTTCAGCTATTCCAAGTCTTTCAAAGTGGTTGAGAAGTGAATTTCTAGGAACTTGAGGGCAAGAAAACGTTACCTTCAATGATTACGAACGTGGAGTTAGTAGGTTTGAACAGTCAATAATGGTTAAGCTATGTTCACCTTAGCTATTTACCCTCAAACGTTAAAATCTATGAAGTTGTTTGGCTTGTAGATTTTGTAGATTCAAAATCAGAACTGTTGTGATATGGAATCACTCCAAGGAAAAATAAAATTCGAATTACCTTGTTGATCAAATATCAACGGGTAATAACACTTATTTGAAATTCGAATCAAATATATCACTTTGGCCCGTTACGTATCATTGTTAGCCTTATGGTTTTAAAACGCGTGTTAAGGAGAGGTTTCCTCACCCTTATAAGAAATGATTCGTTCCCCTCTCCAACTGATATGAGATCTCACAATCCACCTTCATCCCCCTTGGGGGTCCTGCATTCTCGCTAGCACACCGTCTGGTGTTTGGCTCTGATACCATTTGTAACAGCCCAAGCCCACATCTAGCAGATATTGTCCCATTTGGCCCATTACGAGTCGCCGTCAGCCACACGATTTTAAAACACGTCTATTAGGGAGAAGTTTCCACACGCTTATAAGGAATGCTTTGTTTCCCTCTTAACCGATGCAGGATCTCATATAATGTAACTTGACTTTATCCTATGGTAATTAGAACAACATTTTTCACTACTTCCTTCAAGTGCATATTGTATGATTGAGATGTCTTACGTGATACCATACCACGTAGTTGGGTTACAGATTCAAAAATTCAAACCTTGTGGGAATTTGTATAAGGGGTTACAAAGCCTGAGATTCAATAAACAATGTTTGGAGGTTCAGGGTTGGAAAGCTTAAAAATTAAACTAGAAACATGTATGGTTAGGATATTAAACAACTTACACACTCGATCTAAGAACAAAATAGAAAAAATTAGATGACTTCAATAGCTACAGATAAGATAATCAA
>NC_036644.1:8139354-8223430 GCF_002806865.2 Cucurbita pepo subsp. pepo | reverse complement strand
GTTTCCCTCTTAACCGATGCAGGATCTCATATAATGTAACTTGACTTTATCCTATGGTAATTAGAACAACATTTTTCACTACTTCCTTCAAGTGCATATTGTATGATTGAGATGTCTTACGTGATACCATACCACGTAGTTTGGGTTACAGATTCAAAAATTCAAACCTTGTGGGAATTTGTATAAGGGGTTACAAAGCCTGAGATTCAATAAACAATGTTTGGAGGTTCAGGGTTGGAAAGCTTAAAAATTAAACTAGAAACATGTATGGTTAGGATATTAAACAACTTACACACTCGATCTAAGAACAAAATAGAAAAAATTAGATGACTTCAATAGCTACAGATAAGATAATCAATCTTAAAGAAAATAAATAGTTAAAGGGTTTTCTTTTTTCTTTTTATTGTTGGTCGACCAAAATATAACATTTCAACATTATTAATTTAGCATTTATTTATTTATGACTATGACAGAGTCAAAACGAAAAGTCTCATAGGAAGAAATTTTGTCCAAAATCAAGTCTTCTCCTGACTTGCTCAACTTTCTAATGGCAAACGTTAAACCCTTCAGAAATCTGCAAATTTAGGCCGATTTCATCTTCTTCTACAAACCCACAATCTTTGATTTATGGCTTCTGTTCAGAAATCGTCTTATTTCTTCCTTCTTCTTCTTCTTCTGGGTTTTCCATCCTTTTCAAATTCTCAGCCATATAAGAACATAACTCGAGATTCATCTCTCACTGCACAGAACAATAACAATGATTCCTACTGGCCCTCACAGTCTGGTGATTTCGCATTCGGGTTTCTTCAATTTGGAAGCAATGGCTTTTTGTTGGCCATTTGGTTCAACAAAATCCCAGAAAAAACTGTTGTCTGGTCGGCCAATCGCGACAATTTGGTGCCTGGAGGATCTAAAGTTCAGCTTACAAATCGTGGCCAGTTCGTGCTCAATGACCCTGAAGGCAGACCAATCAGGAGTGCAAGTTTAGGCGACAATGTCGGGTCAGTTTCTTATGCTGCTATGCTTGATTCTGGCAATTTCATTCTAGCTGGGAGTGATTCCCAAGTGTTGTGGCAAAGCTTCGATTATTCTACTGATACAATATTACCAACCCAGATCATGAAATCATCTCTTATTTCTTCTTATTCTGAAACGAATTACTCCGAAGGAAGATTTAAATTCTCAATGAAACCTGATGGAAATCTTGTCTCATCTTACCTCAAAACCATCCCTATGCGTGAAAGTGCCACATTATATTGGGAAAGTGAAACAAAAGGCTCTGGGTTTCAGCTGGTTTTCAACCTCTCTGGCTCCATTTATATCTCTGAAGGAAATGGAGGCAGTGTTGTACAAGTTTTGACGAACAATACTCCTTCAACTAAGGATTTCTACCATCGAGCCCTTTTGGAATATGATGGAGTTTTCAGGCAATATGTGTATCCAAAGAATGGTAATGATACCAGTCCTTCTCCTTGGCGTAAGGCTTGGAGTCAGGTATCAAATTCCATACCTTCTAATATTTGTGTGGCAATAAACGATGGCTTAGGATCTGGAGCTTGTGGGTTCAATAGCTATTGTAGTTTAGGTGATAATCAGAGACCAGTTTGCAGTTGTCCTCATGGCTATGAAAGGGTTGATCCAAATGATGAGGCCAAAGGCTGCAAACCAAGTTTCGTTCCTCAAAGTTGCGGCGACAATTCGTCGTCGGACTTCGAGTTCATTTCCATAGAATACTCAGATTGGCCNGATTGATCCAAATGATGAGGCCAAAGGCTGCAAACCAAGTTTCGTTCCTCAAAGTTGCGGCGACAATTCGTTGTCGGACTTCGAGTTCATTTCCATAGAATACTCAGATTGGCCTTCTTCTGATTATGAGGCTTTCTATGAGGTTAATGAGGATTGGTGTAGAAGAGTTTGCTTGGAGGATTGTTTCTGTGCTGCTGTTGTTTTCAGTGGAAAAAAATGTTGGAAGAAGAGATTTCCTCTTTCATTTGGAAGAGTGGATCTTGGATTTCCAGGTAAAGCTCTGATTAAAGTTAGAAAAGATAACTCCACTTTCAAACTTGATCATCCAATCAAGAAAGTNTTGATCTTGGATTTCCAGGTAAAACTCTGATTAAAGTTAGAAAAGATAACTCCACTTTCAAACTTGATCATCCAATCAAGAAAGTTGTGAAGGACAAAACTTTGATAGTTATTGGGTCAATTCTCTTAGGGTTTTTTGGGTTTCTGTTAGCAANGATTTCCAGGTAAAGCTCTGATTAAAGTTAGAAAAGATAACTCCACTTTCAAACTTGATCATCCAATCAAGAAAGTTGTGAAGGACAAAACTTTGATAGTTATTGGGTCAATTCTCTTAGGGTTTTTTGGGTTTCTGTTAGCAACTTTCTTTATTGCTTACCAATTCAATATAAAGAGAAGAAAGCTTGGTATGGTGGAAATGCCACCAGTTCTGAGCTTGAACCTACGCATTTTCAGCTATGAAGAGCTCAACAAGGCCACAGCTGGTTTCAAAGAACAGCTGGGAAGTGGCGCTTTCGCTACTGTTTATAAAGGGATTGTTGATGATTGTGTGGATAATAACTTGGTAGCTGTTAAGAAGCTGAACAATGTAGTAAAAGAGGGAGAGCAAGAGTTTAAAGCTGAAGTTAGAGCTATTGCTGGAACAAACCACAAGAATTTGGTTCAATTACTTGGGTTTTGCAATGAAGAGCCACATAGAATGTTGGTGTATGAATACATGAAAAATGGGTCCCTTGCAGATTTCCTTTTTGGGTCTTCAAAACCAAATTGGTATCAAAGGATTCAAGTCGTTTTAGGAACTGCTAGAGGGCTATGCTATCTACACGAAGAGTGTGATACTCAAATCATTCATTGTGATATTAAGCCTCAGAACATCCTTTTGGATGACTCGTTGGCTGCTCGGATTTCAGACTTTGGATTAGCCAAACTCTTGAACAAAAACCAAACCCGAACGATGACAGCGATTAGAGGAACGAAAGGGTATGTAGCTCCTGAGTGGTTTAGAAGTCTTCCCATTACGACGAAGGTTGATGTTTATAGCTTTGGCATTCTGCTGCTGGAGATTGTTTGTTGCAGGAAGAGTAATTGAAGGTGTTTAGAAGTCTTCCCATTACGACGAAGGTTTAGAAGTCATACAAATGCTTGAAGGTGCTATCCAAGTTTCCACTCCGCCCGACCCATCTTCATTTATCACTTCAATTATGTAACATATTTTTCTTTCAATCCAACCAAGTTTCAAACTTTTGACGTCCAAGTTGAGGAAGGGTATATATCTTAATGAATTGTACCGAGTTTCGAACTTTTGACATCCCAAAAGGGTATATATCTGCGAGAACCCACATCAGTTGGAGAGAGGAACGAAACATTCCTTACAAGGGTGTGGAAACCTCTCCCTAGTAGACGCGTTTTAAAAACCATGAGGCTAACATTGATAAGTAACAGGCCAAAGCGGACAATATCTGCTAGCAATGGGTTTGAGTGTTACAAATGATATCAGAGCCAGACATCGAGCGATGTGCCAGCGAGAACGTTAGCCCTCTAAAGGGGGGTGTGGATTGTGAGATCCCACATCAATTGGATTGGGGAATGAAGCATTGTTTACAAGAGTGTAGAAACCTCTCCCTAGCAAACGTGTTTTAAAAACCTTGAGGGAAGCCCGGAGGGAAAAACCCAAAGAGGAGAATATCTACTAGCAATGGGGTTGGATCGTTTCAGTACCTAAATGCTTCTAACAAAAATGATTGTTTATAACTAAAGCCATCATCAGCCACCAATAAATCATATAAAAACTAGCTTCCAAAACACTCAGAATCAAGTTTAATACTCGAATCTAACAAAAAATCAAGTAGGTAAAAGCACATCTAAACAAAATCATCATTGAGCCAAGATAACTTAGAAAGAAACCATTGAGTCTAACCTGAACTCCACTCTCAAATTCAGATAAAATTGCAGGTATTGAGGCAAGAATTTGGTCCAAAGTTTTGGAATAAAATGCGCCAGCAAGATCATTCTGCCCAATATCAAACATGTAGAGCCCCTTCTGGAAGTAATCATCAGCGGGAAGGTACTTATCAAGTTTCTTACCACCTAAAGAAACCAACAGAAATTATCACAATTTAGTGAAAATGGTTTTATGTTCTTGAGATCATTCACAATCTATCATACCTTTGCCTGCTCGAAGCTCAAGAACTCTAGCTTTGAAATGGAGAAACTGATTCACCTGAACCCCAAATGAAAAAGGGCAAAAAGATGTAGCTGTTGCGGGAAGAATAGTCGAGCCTACAGCGGCATAATTGCACCGCTTACAAAAATTTGGTGCGCCAAGGGAATCAAGATTCGCATTCAAATAAGGCATATCCATCGCATCCACTGCAAAAACATTGCAAACCAACGAGAATCTAAGCATCAAACAAGAGAGAAAACAAGGGAATGCGAGATTACAGGGTCGAAAACTGAAAACCCTAATCGCAGAAAAGAAAATCAATTCCAGAGAGAAAAAAGGATCCAAGAAGAACAGAAGCGTACAGAGAAAATCAACGATCAGGTTGCCATCGAAGAACCGGTGGCCGTAGGGGGTAGATGTTCTCAATGGCCGCACCGACAACGCAACCGGTGTCGGAGTTGGAGTCGCCGAAGTTGAAAACCGCGGGAGAAAGGGTTGGATCTGGCGCCGAAAACGCAGAGGAGGAAAAATATATTGTTAATTTTAAAAAATATACATTATTTATTTTATTTTTATAATTATTTTTTTATTATTATTTATTCTCCAACAATTCTTTAAAATAATTTTTAACTATTTAGAATTTAATTTTTAAAATATATTCGCAAATTTTAATTAAATATTTAAAAATAAATAAAGAGATGTTTTACGAACTAATACTTTAATTTTATTAAAAAAAAATTGAATAAACGAACAAAACCCGAACCAACCTAACCATAAAAAATTTATGGTTGAGATGAGTTGGATTGAATTCATTACTTAAAAAATTTACAACTCGAACAATTAGGTTAGATCTAAAAAAATTGTCTCGCCCCGACCCAACCCAACCCACGAATACCCTTAAGAAATACCAACATTGTTGTAGGGTGTCTCACTTACGTATTTCATACACGACCAGATATCATATTCACAATCAACTTGTTTAGTCAATTTATGCACAGTTAGATGGATTCTCGAGAAAGATAATATATTAAAAGTATAAATTACTATTGTACTAAAAAAACTCGTCTATATTATAAATTTTTTTTTACTAATGATCTAAACAATCTCGAAATCTCGATTTTTCTCTAACCCAAATAAGTAGGCTCATTTTGTCGTTCTAGTCGACATTTAGTTTGGTCACTAACTGTGAGTCACCGGGCGATGTGCTAATAAGGACGCTAGGTCCCTGTATGATGAATTATGAGATCCCACATCGGTTGAAGAAAATCTCAAGTTTTCTCTAATCCATGTAAGTAGGCTCATTTTATCGTATTGGTCGACATTTAGTTTGGTCACAGACTAACTGTGAGTCACCGGGCAGTGTGCTAATGAGGACGCTAGGTCCCTGTAGGGTGGATTGTGAGATCTCACATCGGTTGAAGAAATCTTAATTTTTCTCTAACCCATATAAGTAGGCTCATTTTGTCGTTCTAGTCGACATTTAGTTTGGTCATAGACTAACTGCGAGTCACCAAACACTGTGCTAATGGGAACGCTAGGTCCCTGTACGGTGAATTATGAGATCCCACATCAGTTGAATAAAATCTCAATTTTTCTCTAACCCATATAAGTAGGCTCATTTTGTCGTTATAGTCGACATTTAGTTTGGTCACAGGCTAACTGCGAGTCACCAGACACTGTGCTAAAGGGGACGCTAGGTCCCTGTACGGTGAATTATGAGATCCCACATCAGTTGAATAAAATCTCAATTTTTCTCTAACCCATATAAGTAGGCTCATTTTGTCGTTATAGTCGACATTTAGTTTGGTCACAGGCTAACTGTGAGTCACCAGGCAGTGTGCTAATGAGAACGCTAGGTCCCTATAGTGTGGATTGTGAGATCCCACATCGGTTGAAGAAAATTTCAATTTTTAACCCATATAAGTAGGCTCATTTTATCGTTCAAGTCGACATTTAGTTTGGTCACGGACTAACTGTGAGTCACCAGGCAGTGTGCTAATGAGGACGCTAGGTCCCTGTATGGTGGATTGTGAGATCCCAAGCTCATTTTGTCGTTCTAGTCGACATTTAGTTTGGTCACTAACTGTGAGTCATCGGGGCGATGTGCTAATGAAGACGCTAGGTCCCTGTAGGGTGGATTGTGAGATCCCAATCTCATTTTATCATTCTAGTTGACATTTAGTTTGGTCACTAACTGTGAGTCATCGGGCGATGTGCTAATGAGGACGCTAGGTCCCTATAGGGTAGATTGTGAGATCCCACATCGGTTGAAGAGGGGAACGAAACATTTTTATAATCTTGAGACCCGTTTTAAAACCTTGAACGAAAGTCCAAATAGAACAATATCTCTTGGTCGTGGGCTCGAGCTCTTACCCTAAAAACGACAAAGAAACTAAACCTAAAACGTCGGAATTCCTTTATTTATTATTTTATTAATCAAATAAACTAACAAGAGTATTATTTAATTGATTGCAATTGCAACAAATTGCATGTTCTTGTCTCAAGCTCTCACAAACTCAAAAGGAAACGCTGAGCCATCCAAAGCCAACAGCCTCAAGCCTTTCTCAATCAAAATTCCAGCCCTTCCACACCTTGGCCTCCCTCTAATAGGGACATCCGACGGACACCATCCTATATTATAAATGCCAAAGTTGTCCCTATCGATCCTAAAGTACCCGGTGGCAGTGTCATTGTCCCCGGTCTCAACAAACCTCCTTCCAGTGGTAGGATCTGTCTCCCCGACTCTCCATGCAGTCGACGTTATGCAGATCGAAAACGCTTGAAACACAACCTTCAAATCCCTCCCTTCTCTGATCGTATCTTCACCCGGTAGGTAGGGCGTAAAGGTGACCCCAAAACCTATGGTTAAGAATTCGTAATATAATCAAGAGTTTTCTAATGGTATCACTGATCAAATTGAGTTTTTGAGTTCGATAGTGATGCAATAATACCTATTTCTTGTGAACGAAGTGGTACTTGGCCAACATGAAATGGGCACTGATCGCCTTTGCGGGTTAATAGGGTGAGATTTCCAGCGACATCGGTGATGGCAGGCTTGATGAAGTACTCGACGTTGATCTGTAAAGGTCGGCCCTCGGTGTCGAGCACAGGAGGACTTTGAGCGATAGAGGACACGGCCATGACGAGGCATAGGTAGCTAAAGGCGACAAGTGACTTACACAACATCATTAATTTGTTCGAAAAATTATGGGTTATGGGATGCAATTGTGTAGTGACATTTATAGCCAATTTGAAGAAGATATCCATTTTGTAGCTTATCTTAATTTATCAATTACTTGTACCTTAAGGCACTTATTTCTTAAAAATATATAACATAATGCATACCATCACAAGGGAAGAAATTTTTGGGAAATATTTGACTAAAAAATGGTGAGATTTCGAAGTTTTGGACGAGAAAGTCAAGTGGTAGGGATGAACTGAGACGTTACTAAATTTGAACCGTTCGATAGTTGAGCTGTGGAAGTTATGGCCATGAAGAGGTCGAGGTACTTGAGACATCATCGTCTTATTCTTAACGGTGAGATCCCATATCGATTTGAGTGAGGTACGAGTGTCAGTGAGGACGCTGGGTTTCGAAGGGGGGTGGACTGTGAGATCCCACATTGACTCGAGAGTAGAACGAGTGTCAGTGAGGATGCTGGGCTCTGAACGGAGTGAATTGTGAGATCCCACATTGGTCGGAGAAGGGAGCGAAACATTCTTTATAAAGGTGTGGAAACCTCTCCCACGCGTTTTAAAAACTTTGAGGGGAAGCCCGAAAGGAAAAGCTCAAAGAGGACAAGTATCTACTAGCGGTGGACTTGAGCTGTTACAGTAGCCGTGTGCCACTACAGCGGTAGCTACATAAGAACTCCTTGGAGCAATTCTATGTTGAGTTATCTCCTAAACAATTTTTTACTCGTAAAAACAATAAATAGGTGACGTGATCAAGTCGCAAGAAAATATTAGGTCATCAGGTGCCAAAATTGGATTCTAAATCCCGATCCAATCCTGGACATACAGTATTACCAATTGTGTGCTGTCCTATTTATCGATAGCTTGTAAGAGATGAAAATGACACAAAACTATAATATCAAAAGCTCGACATGAAAGTCGAGAGTTTATGGGATGGCACAATCTCCGAAGAAACTATCCGATTAGGGTTAGTTTGACTCGTGTTTATCTCAATGTCTTATTCTTTACTTTTTTTGTATAGTTTTTTTTTAAAAAAACTCCGCGTTTTAAAAACTTTAAAATAAAAAATTAAAAAATTAATTAATCTATCAAATATATAAAAATTTAATTTTGTGTAAGTTCATAAATTTTAGAAGAGGTGGAACGTGTTTGAAGCGGGTTAATAAAAATTAAAAAATTAATTGACCTGTTTAACCTGTTTTGTCTCGTGATTTCTATAGATGACGATACAATTTTCGATGATTAAGCGTTTTATATTTCTTTCATTCATCGGGTTTCTGATATACGTTTAAATTATTCGATATTGGATAAAAAAACGTCTTTAAAATTTTTTATTTGATTTGGTTTGAATTTTAAACACCCAAAAGGATAAGTATTAAGTAGGCAAAGAAGATTTTGATTGTTCTNATGTCTTTAAATTTTTTTATTTGATTTGGTTTGAATTTTAAACGCCGAAAAAGGATAAGTATTAAGTAGGCAAAGAAGATTTTGATTGTTCTAAAACAAAGTTGAAGTCAAGGATTATGTTAGGTGAAATGTAAGTGTTTGGTCTACAATTCAATGTCCCATTTTTTTTTTTAAATTAATAAAAGTTTTAATAATATCATTAAATTTTTTTTAAAAAAATTCAAAAATATCTTCACGAACTAACATGTGACGGCTCAAACTCATCGCTANTAAATGTCCCATTTTTTTTTTTTTATTAATAAAAGTTTTAATAATATCATTAAATTTTTTTTAAAAAAATTCAAAAATATCTTCACGAACTAACATGTGACNTCAATGTCCCATTTTTTTTTTTAAATTAATAAAAGTTTTAATAATATCATTAAATTTTTTTTAAAAAAATTCAAAAATATCTTCACGAACTAACATGTGACGGCTCAAACTCATCGCTAACAGATATAGATATTGTCCCTGTTTCCAGTGGTTAGCAGAATTTTTCTAGAATGCATGTGAGTGAGAAAAAGTAGGCTAGAAGGACTCGTGTTGCAAGGAGTAGGTAGCGTGATCNCCCAAACTCACCGCTAACAGATATAGATATTGTCCCTTCGTTTTTAGTGGTTAGTAGAATTTTTCTAGAATGCATGTGAGTGAGAACAAAGCAGGATAGAAGGACTCGTGTTGCAAGGAGTAGGTAGCGTGATCATGTCGGGGTCATTAGGTGTCGAATCTAGATTCTAAATTCTGGGTATGATTCGTGTAACGGCCCAGACCCACCGCTAGCAGATATTGTCCCTTTGTTTTCGGTGGTTAGCGTAATTTTTCTAGAATGCATGTGAGTGAGAACAAAGCAGGATAGAAGGACTCGTGTTGCAAGGAGTAGGTAGCGTGATCATGTCGGGGTCATTAGGTGTCGAATCTAGATTCTAAATTCTGGAAATGATTCGTGTAACGGCCCAAACCCACCGCTAGCAGATATTGTCCCTTCGTTTTCAGTGGTTAGCGTAATTTTTCTAGAATGCATGTGAGTGAGAACAAAGTAGGCTAGAAGGACTCGTGTTACAAGGAGTAGGTAGCGTGATCATGTCGCGGTCATTAGGTGTCGAATCCAAATTCTAAATTCTGGGTATGACTCGTGTAACAGCCCAGACCCACCGCTAGCAGATATTGTCCCTTCGTTTTCAATTGTTAGCATAATTTTTCTAGAATGCATAGGGTGTTTTGTTCTCCTCCCCAATCAATGTGAAGCATCACAATTCACCCCCGTTTGGGCCAGCGTTCTTACTCGCACACCGTCTCGTGTCTACCCCCTTTAGGGGACAGTCTCCTCGCTGACACATAGTCCAGTGTCTGGCTCTAATACCATTTGTAACGACCTAGGTCCACCGCTAGCAGATATTGTCCTCTTTGGAGTTTTCCTTTCTAACTTTCCCTCAGGGCTTTAAAATGCGTCTGCTAGTAAGGTTTCCAAATTTTTACAAAGGGTGTTTTGTTCTCCTCCCCAACATCACAACTCAACTCGTTACGAAATTTTATTTTATTTTATTTTTAATTGTACGTGTAATTTATTAGAATATAATTAGAATATCAATTGCATTCACATTTTAAAAAATTTACATAAAATTTTGAAAATATTCCAAAAAAAAAAAGCAAAGCATAATAATCAAGTGTTCCCTAAAATGTGTAGACATGTAATTAAATNTGCCGGGTATGACTCGTGTAACGGCCCAGACCCACCGCTAGCAGATATTGTCCCTTCGTTTTTAGTGGTTAGCGTAATTTTTCTAGAATGCATGTGAGTGAGAACAAAGCAGGCTAGAAGGACTCGTGTTGCAAGGAGTAGGTAGCGTGATCATGTTGGGTCATTAGGTGTCGAATCCAGATTCTAAATTCTGGGTATGACTCGTGTAACGGCCCAGACCCACCGCTAGCAGATATTGTCCCTTCGTTTTCAATGGTTAGCATAATTTTTCTAGAATGCATAGGGTGTTTTGTTCTCCTCCCCAATCAATGTGAGACATCACAATTCACCCCCGTTTGGGCCATCGTTCTTACTCGCACACCGTCTCGTGTCTACCCCCTTTAGGGGACAGTCTCCTCGCTGACACATAGTCCAATGTCTGGCTCTAATACCATTTGTAACGACCTAGTTCCACCGCTAGCAGATATTGTTCTCTTTGGAGTTTTCCTTTCGAACTTCCCCTCAAGGCTTTAAAATGCGTCTACTAGGAATGTTTCCACATTTTTATAAAGGGTGTTTTGTTCTCCTCCCGAGACATCACAACTCGTTACGAAATTTTATTTTATTTTATTTTAATTGTACGTGTAATTTATTAGAATATATTCTAAAAAAATTTATATAAAATTTTGAAAATATTCCCAAAAAAGAAAAGGATGCAAAACATATAATCAAGTGTTCCCTAAAATGTGTAGACATGTAATTAAATGCATGAATAAAAAATCAATGGGCTGATTAGAATCATTATTATTGTAATCAAAACATTATACTAAAAAAAGCCAAAGTTTTCCACTCAACTGTCCCTCATTTAGGTAACATATATATAGTAATGTTCCCTCAATAATTTAATTGCATACTTTATACTTAAAACGTTCATCCCTCGTGATACATTAAGACTTTAAAGGAAAGTCCGGCTTTTGATGGTCCCGACATTTTCCTGCGACATGGTCACGTTACGTACTTACTCCTCACTTCTAAGAGTGTAAACTATCCCAATAGACTAACACGAGTCCTTTCAGCATGTTTTGTTATTTACTAAGAAAAACAAAGCACGTTTAACTATGGATCCAGCATTCGCGCTGACACTCGTTCCTTTCTCCAATTGATGTGGGACCCCCACCAAATCGACCCCCCTTCGGGGCCTAGTGTTCTTGCTGGCACACAGCCTCGTGTCTACCTCCCTTTAGGGCTCAGCCTCCTCGCTAGTACACCGCCTCGTGTCTACCTCNATAAATATTAATATTAATAACGAAAAGGGTTTGAAAATGATATGAGAGAGAAAAAAAATTGGAATCTTTTAACCTATATTTCTTCACTACAAGACAATAAGATGAAGACAAAGAAGAGAGGTTAAAAGTGGAATCTTTTCTAAAAGACAAAAATACCCCTAATACTTTCCTTTAGAATTAAGGCTATTTTCGTCTATTGGAAGCCTATCCCCTTTTTCTTTTAATATTTGTAGAAATGTCCCACAAATAAATTGTTTAAAATAATAAATAAATAATTTTTTAGTTTAATTTTATATTTTTAAAAACTATAAACATGTTTGAAATGAGGTGGGGATGATTTATTAAAAATAAACGTATTATACGTTAACCGTTTAGAAATAATTTAATTATTTGGAGTAGTGTTCACCGCTAGCAGATATTGTCTGTTTTGTCTTGTAATGTATTGTCTCATAATTGGAGTAGTGGTCACCTCTTACTAGTAGATGCGTTTTAAACCGTGAGGTGAGTGATACGTAACGGGGCAAAACAATCAATATCTACTAGCGGTAGGCTTGAGTTGTTACAAATGGTATCAGAGCCAGTCTCCAGTCACCAAACGGTGGCACGTAACAAGTCAAAGCAGATAATATCTTCTAGTAGTGGACTTGAGCTGTTACAAATGGTATTAGAGCCAGTCTCCAGTCACCAAACGGTGATACGTAACAAGTGAAAGTGAATAATATCTACTGATGATGGACATGGGTTGTTACAAATAGTATTGAAGCCAGTCTCCAATCACCAATGGTACTTAACAAGCCAAAACGGATAATATCTACGGGCTTAGGCTATTACAAATGGTATTAGTGTCAGTCACCAAACAGTGCGAGATACTGATCGGAGTAGGGCTAGATCCTCTCCATAGTAGACGCGTTTTAAAATCATGAGGATGACGGTGATACTAACGGGCTAAGCAGACAATATCTACTAACGGTGGGCTTGGGTTATTACAAATTGTATTAAAGCCCGTCTCCAATCACCGATGGTACGTAACAAGCCAAAACGAATAATATCTACTAGTGGTGAACTTGGGCTATTACAAATGGTATAAAAACCAGTCTTTAGTCACCTATGGTACGTAACAAGTCAAAACGAACAATATCTACTAGAAGTGGGTTTGGGCGGTTATAAATGGTATCAAAGTCAGTCACCAGACAGTGAGAGACACTGATCGGAGTAGGGCTAGACCCTCTCCATAGTAGACGCATTTTAAAATCATGAGGATGACGGTGATACTAACGGGCTAAGCAGACAATAACACTAACGGTGGACTTGGGCTGTTACAATTGGTATCAGAGCCAGTCTCCAGTCACGATGGTACGTAACAAGCCAAAACTGATAATATCTACTAGTGGTGGACTTGGGCTGTTACAAATGGTATTAGAGCCAGTCTTCAGTCACCAATGGTGTGTAACAAGCCAAAACGAACAATATCTACAAGAGGTAGGCTTGAGCTATTACAAATGGTATCAGAGCCAGTCATCAGATAGTGCGAGACACTAATCGGAGTAGGGCTAGACCCTCTCCATAGTAGACACGTTTAAAAATCATGAGGATGACGATACGTAACGGGCTAAGCAACAATATCAACTAACGGTGGGCTTGGGCTATTACAATTGGTATTAGAGCCAGTCACCGATCGTACGTAACAAGCCAAAGCTGATAATATACTAGTGTTGGACTTGGGCTGTTATAAATGGTATTAGAGCCAGTCTTCAGTCACCAATGGTACGTACAAGTCAAAACGAACAATATCTATTACAAATGGGTTTGGACTGTTACAAATGGTATCAAAGCCAGTCACTAAATAGTGCGAGACACTAATCCGAGTAGGGCTAGACCCTCTCCATAGTATACGTGTTTTAAAATTATAAGGATGACGGTAATACGTAACGGGCTAAGCAGACAATATATACTAACGGTGGGATTGGGCTGTTACAAATGGTATCAGAGCCAGTCTCCAATCACTGATGGTACGTAACAAGCCAAAGCAGATAATATCTACTAGTGGTGGACTTACACTGTTACAAATGATATCAGAGCTAGTCACCCGACAATGCGAGACACTGGTCAGAGTAGGGCTAAACCCTCTCCACAGTAGACACATTTTAAAACCGTGAGGCACACGACGACGATAGATAACAAGCTAAAACTAACGAAAAACGGATAAGGGTGGACTTCAACTTTTCTTCACAGCCCATGGATTCTAGACCAGAAGCATTTAACCAAAAAGCACTTTTCAGATTTGAATCAGACCTTAAAATTTCAATTCAAA
This sequence comes from Cucurbita pepo subsp. pepo, assembly GCF_002806865.2. NCBI lineage: Eukaryota > Viridiplantae > Streptophyta > Magnoliopsida > Cucurbitales > Cucurbitaceae > Cucurbita > Cucurbita pepo. The sequence continues at coordinate 8,209,328 of NC_036644.1, read as the reverse complement.
CTCCTTTTTTCATGGAGATTTGCAGAGAAAACTGCTTTTTTCCCCTTCTTCCAAGAACATCGAAGAACAAACCAACTGATTAAATTTACAAATTCTTCAGAAATTAAACATAAAAATTGAAAGAACTGAGCTTAGAACACAATGTTCAATCCAAAAACAACACCAAATTTCACAAATTATCAGTTCATAACAGATTCCTCTTCGATTCTACTAAGCAACTGATGTAGAGCACAAGCAATTTCATCAACAGAGCTCAGCTTGCAGTCATCTTCAACCTACAAACAACAAATCCAAGCGTTTTTTTGAACCAAAAAACATAAACCCATTTCAAAAATGAATCTTTAGGTTAGAAATCACGAATCTCCGCAATTGTATGATATTGTCTACGATCATTCCCTCGAACAAAGTACACTATAGAGCCTCTCCTGAGGCCTATAGAGCCCTCGAACAACCTCCACTTAATCGAGGTTCGACTCTTTCTCTAGAGCCCCCTCGAACAAAGTACACTATAGAGCCTCCCCTGAGGCCTATGGAGCCCTCGAACAACCTCTGCTTATTCGAGGTTCGTACACTATAGAGAGCCTCCCTTGAGACCTATGGAGCCCTCGAACAACGGCTTTATTTGGACTTCTCCAAAAGAACTCATACTAATGAAGATGTATTCCTTACTTATAAATCCAGGATCATTCTCTAAATTAGCCAATGTGGGACAATCCTCAACGATCCTCCCCTCAAACAAAGTACATTAGAGCCTCCTCGAAGGCCTATGGAGCCCTCGAACAACTTCCTCTTCATCGAGGCTTGACTCCTTCTCTAGAGTTCTCGAACAAAATACACCCTTTCGAGACTCACGACTTCTTTGTTCGACATATGAGGATTCTATTGACATGACTAAATTAAAGGCATGACTTTGACACCATGTGAAGAATCACGAATCTCCACAATGGTATGATATTGTCCACTTTGAGCATAAGCTCTCATTGCTTTCTTTTTAGGTTTCCCAAGAGGCTTCATATCGATGGAGAACCTTACTTGTAAACCCATAATCATTCCCTAAATTAACAAACATTCCTCCCCTCCAACAAAGTACATTATAGAGCCTCCCCTTAGGCCTATGGAGCCCTCGAACAACCTCCCTTTAATCGAGGCTCGACTCATTCTCTAGAGTTTTCGAACAAAGTACACCCTTTATTCGATCTTCACTTTTGACTATCTTTCGTGGCTCATAACTTCTGAGGATTCTATTATCATGACTAAGTTTAGAGCATGACTCTGATACCACGTTAGAAATAACGATTCTTCACAATGGTACGATAAGCTAACCTTAACACTGAGACAGTAATGAACAACTTGGTTCATCGTTGAGATATTGAGATGAAGAACAGAGAGGAACAGAGCTTGCAATCCAGCTACAATTTTCAAGACCTGTTTTGGTCGTTTTTTTGATCTGATCTTCAAATTTGCATGATTTTCCACCATTGTTACTTCAATATCAGCAATGGAGGAGCTATGAGTTTGTGAAGATGAAGAACAAGAAGAAGAACAAGAAGAACAAGAACTTGAATCTGTTGAGAGAAACTGCACTTGTTGTTCTAATTCCTTAACGAAATTTATAGCTCCACCAACGATTGAAGCTTGATCTCCCTGAAATAACAAGAACCCATTTCGAAATCTGTTTGGATAGAAGGAAAATCAAAAGGAAAATGAAAGAAAATGAAGGAAAATGAGAGATACTCTTTGAATATATGAATCTGGCATTAAAGAACGAAGAACAGAGAGATATTCATTCATCTGTTTTCTTCGATTTCGTTCAACAGCGATGTGGGTCATTCTTTGATTCTCGATTTCTTGTTTGTTCTTGCGGGATTTGGGTCGTCGTTTTCTTGGCTTAACTGGGTTTGGTGTTCTTGATTCGAGCTCCAATGGCGGATTTTCTGTTTGTTTCTCGGGAAAATCAAGAGGGATTTGAGGATATTCAAAGCTGAGGCCTCCAGCAAACAAGGAGTAAAGATCTTGAGAGAAAACAACAGCTTCTAATGCCATTTTTCTCTTGATTTTGGATCAAAATCAGTGATTTTAAGTGAAACCCATTTGAAAAAGATGGAAAATGATGAGAAAAATGGGGTTTTTAAAGGGTTTTGATGAACAAATCTACAGAATATTGCACGTGAAGGAGTAAGAGAAAGAAGGGAAAAAAGACATATGAACACATAATAATAAACACACCCATCTTGTTCTTGAGACCCACAAGTTATTTCAATGGAATTTTTTTGAAAATGATGCTAACCAAAAAAAAAAAANTTTCGTGATTTTTTTTTTCGAGTTAATTTAGATGGGAAAGTTTTTGTTTTTGTCTTTTCGTTGTGTCGACTACTGTCAATCGTGTTTCGTCGTTTAGGTTACAGTTTGATTGTAGCTATATCGTGTCATTGTCGAATCATATGGTAGTAAAATTTTCGTCTAAAATTACATGTTGATCGAGTTTATTATAGTGATTAAAGATTTGTGTTTTTTGAAATTGTTATCGATTGATCCAAAAAGTAGAAATTCATATGACTCGATAATACGACCAATCCAAACTGCCCAACCCAAACCGTAAATATTGGGTTCGGTTGAATTTTTAAAAAATCGAAAATTTTCGTTCAGTTTGCAGGTTGATATATATATATATATATAACGAGACCTGGGAGGCAGACCATTTTGCTTTTGATTTAGGGGGAAACCCAGCTGCTGACGGTCGGGCGGGAAAAAACATTGACCCGCGAACCTGCCCAAACAAGGAAGGGGGGCGAAGACCTACGCTCCTACTTACAAACGAAAGGCTACTTTCCAAGCTGAATCAGACTGAATATACACTGAATACGACAGATTCACAAATGACTAAATCAGTCCGAACATGAAAAGCTATCTTGTGAATAGAGGAAAAGAAAAGAACCACAAAATCCGAGGGAAGTGAAGCAAGGAGAGTTATTCCGTAGAAATTTTAGTAGAGTTATTCCTATGACCCGATAACTCGACCAATCCAAACAATAAATGTTGGGTCGGGTTAAATTTTTGAAAAATCGAAAAACTCGGTTCAGTTTGTAAATAGGGTGTTACAATCCAACTCTACCCGGCTTTTATTAAAAATATTTAAAATTTGTAATTAATGTTAATGTTAGTGATGTCGGTAACTTATAAAATTTTTATATTAGAATTTTATGAAAATTTAGTTATTAATGTAATATGTATTGTGGAAAAAAATAACCCGACAACCTAATCTAACGCAACCCGAAAATAGAAGGTAAGGTTGAGTTAGGTTGTTAACTCTGACCCGAACAACTGAAAATTTTGAATGGGTCGAAAAGAATAATTTCATTTTAGAAAAAAACCATTTTTATGTTTTCATTTTATTCATAATTTGAATTTTAAATTTTAAAATGATAAAAAAAACTTCAATAAATATAATAAACTCAATTTAATTTTTTTGTTAAATTAAGAATATATAATAATTATACAAATTTTATAACAAAGAAGAACATATTCATAAATTAATAATAATAATAATAATAATAATAAAAAAGAGATAATTTGTTCCAATATAATTTAAAGAATTAAATGGAATTAAAATGGAAAGTTTTGGGAGTTAAAGTGGGTGGGGAATATTTTGGATAGTGAAAGAAGTGGGAAAGTTTGGTACCAAACATCATAATTGTTCATATTTTTTGTGACAATATTTTTTAATTTGTAAAGTGAATTGTCATTCATTTCAAATTTAGAAAGCTACCTCTCCAAAATAAAAACAAAAATTTAATACTTAGATAAAAAAACGGTAATAATTTGGTTGTCAACGCCCGTTAACTAGTCGGGTATCAGTATTTTCTTATAAATTATGGATATGTATTGTCAATTTAAGCATAGTTCAATTGGTTTAGATACCGATTCTAAGATTAAAATCGTTGAATTGAGAAATAAATTAGGGGTGTTTAGAAAATTCGATGATAGAAAAAAAAAATATAATAAAGGGCTATGAACGGATTTTTTTTAGTTGGGTTGTTTCATGAGTTTTCTTATTATTGTACGAGTTGAATAGAATTCAGGGTGTTTAGAAAATTCGATGATAAAAAAAAATATGATAAAGGGTTATGAACGGATTTTTTTTTAGTTGGGTTGTTCTATGAGTTTTCTTATAATTGGACCGAGTTGAATAGAATTCAGGGTGTTAGAAAATTCGATGATCAAAAAAATCTGATGAAGGGTTATGAACGGATTTTTTTTTAGTTGGGTTGGTTCATGAGTTTTCTTATAATTGTACGAGTTGCACAGAATTCGGGGTGTTTAGAAAGTTCGATGATAGAAACAAAATCTGATGAAGGGTTATGAATGGATTTTTTTTAGTTGGGTTGTTTCATGAGTTTTCTTATAATTGTACGAGTTGAACAGAATTCGCGGTGTTTAGAGAATTCGATGATAAAAAAAAAATCTGATAAAGGGTTATGAACGGATTTTTTTTTAGTTGGGTTGTTCTATGAGTTTTCTTATTATTGTACCGAGTTGAATAGAATTCAGGGTGTTTAGAAAATTCGATGATCAAAAAAATCTGATGAAGGGTTATGAACGGATTTTTTTTTAGTTAGGTTGTTTCATGAGTTTTCTTATAATTGTACAGAGTTGAATAGAATGCACGGTGTTTAGAAAATTCGATGATCAAAAAAATCTGATGAAGGGTTATGAACGGATTTTTTTTTAGTTAGGTTGTTTCATGAGTTTTCTTATAATTGTACAGAGTTGAATAGAATGCACGGTGTTTAGAAAATTCGATGATCAAAAAAATCTGATGAAGGGTTATGAACGGATTTTTTTTTAGTTAGGTTGTTTCATGAGTTTTCTTATAATTGTACAGAGTTGAATAGAATGCACGGTGTTTAGAAAATTCGATGATCAAAAAAATCTGATGAAGGGTTATGAACGGATTTTTTTTTAGTTAGGTTGTTTCATGAGTTTTCTTATAATTGTACAGAGTTGAATAGAATGCACGGTGTTTAGAAAATTCGATGATCAAAAAAATCTGATGAAGGGTTATGAACGGATTTTTTTTTAGTTGGATTGTTTCATGAGTTTTCTTATAATTGTATCGAGTTGAATAGAATTCGGGGTGTTTAGAAAATTCGATGATCAAAAAAATCTAATGAAGGGTTATGAACAAATTTTTTTTTAGTTGGGTTGGTTCATGGGTTTTTCCTAAAATCTGATGAACGGTTCCGAATAATTTTTTTTAGTTGGGTTGGTTCATGAGTTTTCCTATGCTGACTCGACATTTCTTTGTATCCCTTACAATCGGGTTAAGTTACGCGACGAAGTGAATGCTATCCTCCAGCTATGAACACGAGTCATTTCAGCATGTCTTGTTCTTACTCACATACATTTGAGAAGATTTCCTAAGAGGTCGAATTGCTCTAAATAAAGTATGTTTAACCATACAATTCCAATGATTGAGCCACGGAACGTAATAACTTTCATTTCCTTGAAGTCTTTCTTAGTCATTCTATCCTCATGATCGCTCTCATTCGAAAGTGATCTCGGTTCATTCATCTGCACATCTCCAACTTACGAACATTCTCATCATACTATCCTCGTAACAAAAACTTTCAAACCCAAAACACTCGAAACCGTTATCAAAACCGTAAACCAAACATCCCTAGCTCACGAGCACACAAAATCGAAGAGTTTCAACTAACAAGATCATATGATATCAATGGTGTATAAATGAGTATAAGGAGAGTAATGGCATTGATATCATGATATGGGAATAATATTGGTGCATGGTACCATCGCTACGCACAGAGATATGAAAGAATGGTAAAAGCCTGAGATTTTGCTTACACATCTTCTGAAAGAACACTGCCCCATTTGCTTAAACAAGAAGGCTTTTTGAGTTTCTATGAGATCAGAAGAACACAGCCACAAAGCTTCATAGCTTTTAGCTACCTTTGTCAGATCCCTCTCTCTCTCTCTCTCTCTCTCTCATCCCTTTAGCCATCATAATCTTTGCAAAATATGATCATTGTTCTTACCAAATGCTTAATTATTATGAGTTTTAGTTGTTAATCTTGTAGGATTAATCTAAAATGATCGTAATTTTTAAGTATATTTGATAATCGTTTTGTTTTTTTTTTTTAGTTGTTCCGTCGGATCGGTCGTTCAAGCCTTTGGTCTCTATCTGGACCCGATGAAAAAAATGGGATCACTTCTTATGGACTCGTTGAGAATTATTCTGATCTAGTTCATTGCCTATTAGAAGTAGAAGGCGCTTTGTTGGGATTGGGATACTCACGGACACAAAAAGATTGCAGTTGATTTGATAATGATCGAGTGACATTGCTTCTTCGGCCTGAATCCCTTAGATATGATACAAAATGGATTTTGTTCTATCGTTGAGCAGAGATTTCTCTATGAACAATACAAATCGGAGTTTGAAGAAGAAGAAGTGTGGGTATGTTTGTTTATTTTGTTACTTTTTGGAAACATCTTCAAAATCGAAGCTAAATTTTGAAAATTTAACGTTTTTTCATATGTAACAGCTCAAGCCCACCACTAGTAAATATTGTTCGCTTTGACTCGTTACGTATCGTCGTCAATTTCACGGTTTTAAAATGCGTCTGCCAGAGATAAGTTTCCACACCCTTGTAAGGAATGTTTCGTTTCCCTCTCCAACCGACGTGAGATCTCACAATCCACCTTGTTGGGAGCCAGCATGATACGAAACGGGCCAAATCGAACAATATCTACTTGATACTTCAAAAAAATTACAAACCCATTAAACAGTTTTTAAAATTCACAAACTTGCATGACCAGTCCTTAACATTTTCTCGACTAAACCTAATCATTTCAGCGTCGAACCTAAATCATTTGCGCAAAACTTCCCGACACTTCCAGACCCGTCTTTTCTTTTCTTTTTGTGTTTTCTTGGCCAAACAAGAACCAACAAGAAAAGGGTTGGAATTTGAATAGGGGTTTGAGAATAATGAAAGAAAGAGAAAGAGAAGAGGTTTTGTTTTGTTTGCTTTTTGAGAAATGAAAATGAAAGAACAAAAATTGTGACAAAATTATTGATATTTTGTTGTTGTAAATAATAAAAAAAAACGACCAATCTCAGATTTCTACTCTATGTTTTAGCCTTTGTCTCTTTTTGTTCGCAATTTAACGTAGAAGACACCAACATGCAATTCACACAGACAAGATCTGTCTGTCCTTTACCTCAAAATTAAACATATCAACCCTACATATATATATATATATATATTTGTCACCATCGCACTTTTGATGACAGCGGATTTGTGATTGTGCGGCACTCACTTTCCAGCGAGGAGTGAGTTAAGCCAATTCATTCTTGCGTCGCCTAAGCCCAAGCGACGTATGCTCGAGCCTCTGGCATCGGTTCAAGAAGAAAGTTTTAAAAAACGGGGGCAGAGAGATTTCAAAAGAGAGTTTTGAAAGCAAGATTTGAGAGATTGAAATTGGTGTTATATGTGATGCAAGCAAAAAAGCAACAACAACGGCTTAGACATATGACTGTCGAGTAGGGGGTATATATATGTATATCGCACTTTTGATGGCAGCGGACTTGCGATTGCTTATCTATCTATATATATATATATATATATATATATATATATATATATATATATATATCGCACTTTTGATGGTAGCGGACTTGCGATTGTGCAGCACTCACTTCCCAACCAGAAGTGAGTTAAGCCAATTCATTCTTGCGTCGTCTAAGGCCAAGTGACGTATACTCGAGCCTTGGCCCCAGTTCAAGAAGAAAGTTATAGAAAACAGGGGTAGAGAGATTTCGAAAGAGGGTTTTAAAGCAAGATTTGAGAGATTGAAATTGGTGTTATATGTGATACAAGCAAAAAGACAACAACAACGGCTTACAGCATATAACTATCGGGTAGGGGGTATGTGTGTGTGTATATATATATATATATATATATATACCTGTCACAATCGCACTTTTGATGGAAGCGGGCTTGAGATTGTGCGGCACTCACTTCCCAGTCAGAAGTGAGTTAAATCAATTCATTCTTGCGTTGCCTAAGGCCAAACGACGTATGCTCGAGCCTCTAGCCTCGGTTCAAGAAGAAGGTTTTAGAAAATGGGGGCAGGAGAGATTTTGAAAGAGAGTTTTGAAAGCAAGATTTGAGAGATTGAAATTGGCATTACATGTGATGCAAGCAAAAAAGCAACAACAACTGCTTACAACATATAACTATTGGGTAGAGGGTATATATATATATATATTCTTCAATGATTTTATACCCATATGAGATAATTTGATGGGAAGTGAAAGGGAATGGATGATAGATAGAGGGAATACTCAATGACTGAGTAAATGACAGATATATGAATGAACCGATACCACGTGGAATGAGATTTGGAAGAATTAAACGTTACTTCCTATACCAATAACATGCAGTATTCTTTTCGGTGGCTTAATCATAAGAACTCAAAAATTATACGTGTTTGGCTCTGAGCAATTTTATGTTAGGTGACCTCGTGAGAATTTTTTTTTGGGAATCATGTGAGTCAAGATAAAACATGCTAAAAGAACCCGTGTTGTCGTGGAGATAATCTTCACTATTTGAAGTAATTTAAGACGATCGTTGATTCGTGGGGGTAATATGGTCGTGTCGTTGGAGAATGTCAGGGGTCATCGAGTGATGAATTTGAATTTCAGGTTTCCTTAGCATGAGACGTTATACTCTTACAATTATAACTTTGTAATAATTGAGATTTACCTTCTCGAATCAACATTCACGTGGAGTTCGATAATTTTTTAGGTTTTATTATCTTAACATAACATCTCGAGCCAACCAAGATACAACTCAATTTCTTACACATGGTTCTATGTACAATACGTTCATATACACCAAACTCGATAGTCATGCACCCTAGACCTCTCTAGATATGCATTACTTTCATGTATTTAGAACCTCGGGACATCCACGAACATGCATGCTTCAACATTCAATGGATTTTACGTAAATACGGGTTCAACATTCAAAACATCAATTTAATAACACGATGCAATATAGAATGAAGTTAGGAAGTCTAGATCAGCTCTCTTGAATCCCGCTTCCCAAATCTAATTCAACCACGATGCAAATAGGTCCGATGAACTAAAATTTAACCAAAAATTATCTCAAAAGCAAGAATCGATACCTAAAATTGACGGGTTTTACCCAAATTCTTAGATCTCGACACATCGAGCTTGCTTTAGTGCGGTACACTAGCATGATTAAGACTACTTGTGTTCATATCCTAAAAGTTAGATGTAACTTGAGAGAGATAAGGAAGAAATTTAGCTATAAAAGTCAATACTCATAATTCCATTTTTTATCTTCGTTAAATTCACTTGTATTTGTTCGAGCGATTGGTGGACAAAATGGAAAATCGATCAAATCCCGTTTAACAATGATTTTAAAACAAAATATAGCACTCGACATCGTCCTTTGCACGACATTTCTAATCGAGTCGTTCAAATTGTTTTAAATTTGTGACCTACACTTCAAGTAGTCTTGGATTTGACCACCGACTTTGTTTCGACGTTAAATTCATGAGTTTGAACAAATTCGAAAATTATCCTCGCTTGACAAGTTTTTATAGGTAAAAATCATCATTAATCCTCGAGAATCTTTGCTCTTGGAACACAGTAGGTCTAGGTTAGGTTAGGACGTTCATACGACCTGAAAATCTGACCAACCCAGCTAATCCAACCCGAACCATAAAGGTTGAGTTGAGCTATATTTCTTTTAGTTTGGGTCGGTTCGTAGGTTGACTTTTTCCTGTTGATCAACTCGACCAACTCGAAAATAGGGTTATAATCAAACCCGACTCTACCTTATTTTTTAAATTATTATAAAGATAAGAATATTTGATCGTTGTAACCGATGTTAGTGATGCATTATAACTTACAAATGTTTGATATGTAAACTTTACGAGATTGTAGTTATTAATGTAACGTAATTGAACTGTAAATAAATAAATATTTTTTAAATTAATAATAATTTGAATTTTTAATTTAATTTGTTTAAGAAAAATCATATTTTAAATTTAACCCAAACATACCTCACAGTTCACCATACTGTTGACTGTTTGATTTCGACATAAAGTGATTCGTCATTTTCTTATTGGAAGTCTACCTTGTCTCCTCTTGTCTCCGCCGTACACGTGGCAGCTTTTAGTCACCGTACGGTCTGTTTAAAAAAACCTGGGGCTTCCTCCTAAAACCACTCTACCCCCACCCACACACTGCCTTCATCAGATTTTGCCACGTCAGATCAAATGGTTTCTTGCCACGTGGACATCAAAATTTTTTTTTGATTTAATGGAAAAATGTGTATTAATTTTTGTAATAAACCAATAAAATTCTAAATTTTTATAAATATTATAATATTTTTAGTTTTGTTTCTTAGAACTTTTAGAATTGATCTAATTATATTTTAAAATAAAAAATTAAATCTTAATTATTTATCGAATGTAACGATAAAATAAAATAAAAGTAAGATAATTCAAAAGAGATGCAATTCGATTTTTCAACTACAATACTGACTTACGCACAAAAACACGGTTTTCTTAGATTAGGTTGCAATAATTGATCGACTCTTTCTAAGATTGAATCTTTAAAAAAAAAAAAAAACGAGTCCCTTATGGGTTGTTGACCACCTTTTGAACACTCTTTAATAGTCAAACGTCTTCTCCCGGGACTTAAAATGTATTTTAACCTAGGAATATTATTATCCTAACTATTGAATTATACTCAAGTTGATAAGGGACAGTTATATATTGTGAGATCCCACATCTATCGGAGAGGGGAACGAAACATTCCTAAGAAGGGTGTGTAAACTTGTAACAGCCCAAGTACACCACTAGCAAATATTGTTCTCCTAATGTTTTCCTTCTTGGGATTCCCCTCGAGGTTTTTAAAACACGTCTGTTAGGGAAAAGCTTCTATACCCTTGTGGGATCTCACAATCCACCCCCCTCTGGGGCCAGCGTAATCGATGTAGGACCTCCCAATCCACCCCCTTTCGGGACTCAACGTCCTTGTTGGCACACCACCTAGCGTCCACCCCCCTTCGAGGTTCAGCCTCCTCGTTGACACATCACTGAATCTCGGGCTCTGATACCATTTGTAATGGCCCACTACTAGCAGATATTGTCCTCCTTGTGCCTTCTCTCTCGGGCTTCCCCTTAAGGCTTTAAAACGTGTCTACTAGGGAGAGATTTTCACGCCCTTATAACGAATGCTTCTTCTTCTCTCCAACCCATGTGGGACCTCACAAAACCTCTCCTTAACAAACCCGTCTAAAACCTCGAGAGAAAGTCCTTGCCCTTAAAGGACAATATCAATTAACGGTGAGCTTGAGCTGTTACATGCATAGATATACCACAAATCAGTATCGTGACGTGACGTTTTTATCTTAATGATGTTTATTTTAGGGAGTTCTATTAATTAAATTAAAAAACAAAGAAAGTTAATGCATGTGATAAGAATTCTAGATGGTTTATGATGAGACGTTGTTGAACCTAAAAAAGTGATCATAGCAATGCATAGTCACCACAATAATTGTTAGACAATGCATGGCTTAATGATATGATTTCAATCTTGAACCATAATTTATATTTATATTTATAATTTATTAATTTCTAGAATTGATTTTGTTTAGTTTAACTCGGTTAATCACGTCAAAAGTCACATGCAGTAAAGGTATTCATGGGTTAGGTCAGATCAGATCGGGTTCAGACTTACCTAATTAAAATGTTCAGGTCATAATCTTTTCCCGATCAAGTAACCCTTATCAAATAATGAACTCTACTCAACCCGAACTAACTCGAAATTTTGGATTTGTTGGGTTGGTGACCCGAGTGACCTACCTGAATAGAGTTCACAACTCAACCCTCTTTTGGGTTGGGTTGTCGGAATTATTTTTTTTTTAGTTATTTATGAGATTATTCCGATTATAACTAAAATCTCATAAAGTTAAAATATGAAATATTCACAAATCACTAACATCGGTTACAAACGTCAAATATTTTTTATTTTCATAATAATCTTACAAATAGGGTAGGGATAGGTTGGGTTACAAACGTCAAATATCAGCTAGATTAAGTTACTCGAGATTTCAGGTCAATAGTTTTTTTTTTTTTTTTTAATAATCGAACACAACCTTTACAAGCTAGATTAAGTTGCTCGAGGNTTTAATAATCCAACACAACCCTTACGAGCTAGATTAAGATGCTCGGGATATCAAGTCAATGAGTTATTTTTTTTGTTAATAATCCAACACGAACCTTACGAGCTAGATTAAGTTGCTCGGAATTTCAAGTCAATGAGCTTTTTTTTGTAAATAATCGAACACAACCTTTACGAGCAGATTAAGTTACTCGAGATTTCAGGTTAATGGATTTTTTTTTTAATTTTAATAATCCAACCCAACCCTTACGAGCTAGATTAAGATGCTTGAGATATCAGGTCAATGAGTTATTTTTTTGTTCATAATCCAACACAAACCTTACGAGCTAGATTACGTTGCTTGGAATTTCAAGTCAATGAGTTTATTTTTGTAAATAATCGAACACAACCTTTACGAGCTAGATTAAGTTACTCGAGATTTCAGGTCAATGAATTTTTCTTTTTTTTCTTGAGCTAGATTAAGATGCTCGGGATATCNCAACACAAACCTTACGAGCTAGATTAAGCCGCTCGGAATTTCAAGTCAATGAGATTTTTTTTGTAAATAATCGAACACAACCTTTACGAGCTAGATTAAGTTGCTCGAGATTTCAGGTCAATGATTTTTTTTTTTTGTTTTTTTGTTAATAATCCAACACAACACAACACAACTCTTACGAGCTAGATTAAGATGCTCGGGCTATAAGGTCAATGGGTTATTATTTTTTTTTTCTTGTTAATAATCCAACACAACCCTTACGAGCTAAACTAAATTGCTCGAGATTTTGTCTTTTTTTTTTCTAGAAAGAGAGGAAAAATGTGATAAAGCACAAACCAATAATTATGTCTTTTGAAATAAAATTGAATTCCTTTTCATTTTTTGGTCACATCAATACATTTTCATTATGGGTTTCTTTGAACCTAAACAAAATTACAAAATTTACACATCTAGAGAGAGAAATGCCTAGAGGGAGAGAGACCCATGTGACATACTTTTCCAACAAATCTATTAGGGTTTTGGATCCCAATGAAAATAATAATTAACTTTTTCCAAAAAGGTCATTTATCTTTTTAATATATGAGGGCTTTCCACCATGGTTTTGTAGGGTATTTGTGTAATTTCACATTGTAAAATCATCATTGCGGTACGTGTTAATCAACATAGGAGACTCGAACAGCTCACATCTACCACAAGGTAAATTACTGTTCGTTTTATTTGGAGAACGGAGGGATTATAAAGATTCTAACTTTTTTTTTAACGGATGAATCTTTCTTTGACGGATTAATGTGTAATGTTTCGAATTTTTAATATATCTTGGAACAGTCCTAAAACACTCACGGTATTGTTATGGATATGTAAAACATTTCTAGTAGATGCGTTTTAAAATCGTGAGGTTGACGGCGATACGTAATGGGCCAAAGTGGACAGTATTTGTTTATAGTAGGTTTGAGCTGTTACAACTGATATCAGAGTGTGATATCCCACATTAGTTGGGGAGGAGAATGAAACACCATTTATAAGGGTGTGGAAACCTTTCCCTAACAGACACGTTTTAAAGCATTGAGGGAAAGCCCAAAGAGTACAATATCTGCTGGCGGTGGACCTGGGCCGTTACAAATAGTATCAGAGCCAGACATTGGATTATGTGCCAGTGAGGAGCCAGACATTGTAAAATCATCACTGCGGTAAGTGTTAATCAACATAGGAGACTTGAACAGCTCACATCTACCACAAGGTAAATTACTCGAGAACGGAAGGATTCTAAAGATTCAACTTTTTTTTTTAACGGTTGAATCTTTCTTTGATTGATTAGTGTGTAACGTTTCGAATTTTTAATATATCTTGGAACAGTCCTAAAACACTCACGGTATTGTTATGGATATGTAAAACATTTCTAGTAGATGCGTTTTAAAATCGTGAGGTTGACGGCGATACGTAATGGGCCGAAGTGGACAGTATTTGTTTATAGTATGTTTGAGTTGTTACAACTGATTTGAGAGTGTGATATCCCACATTAGTTGGGAAGGAGAATGAAACACCATTTATAAGGGTGTGGAAACCTTTCCCTAGCAGACACGTTTTAAAGCCTTGAGGGGAAGCCCGAAAGGGAAAGCCCAAAGAGGACAATATTTGCTAGCGGTGGACCTGAGTCGTTACAAATGGTATCAGAGCTGAACACCGGACTATGTGCCAACGAGGAGGTTGTCCCCGAAGGGGAGTAGACACGAGGGAGTGTGTCAATAAGGGGGGTGGATTTGGCAAGGGTCCCACATCGATTGAAGAAAGGAACGAGTGCCAGCGGAGACACTGGGCCCTGAAGGGGGGTGAATTTGGCGAGGATCCCACATCAATTGGAGAAAGGAACGAGTGTCAGCGGGGACGTTACATAAGTCTTGAGGGGAAGTCCGAAAGGGAAAGTCCAAATAGGACAATATCTGCTAGCGGTGGGGGTCTGGGCCGTTACATAACTAGTATCAGTGCTAGATATCGAGTGGTGTGCCAGCGAGAACCCTGGTCCCCAAGGAAGTGGATTGTGAAATCCCATATCGGTTGAAGAGGAAAACGAAACATTTACTATAAAGATGTAGAGACTTCTCTCTAGTATACACGTTTTAAAACTGTGAGATTGACGTTTAACGTTTAGGCTTTTAAATCAGATTTAAATCTAAAAGTTATTATTTTCATTTTTAATTATTGTTCTTTAAAGAGGCCCAATAATTCATAATTGTTTTGGCCCAGCTTTGGTTAAAGTGGATTATGGGCCATTGAAATGCATGTTTACATAGAGGAGTAGGGGTATAATGGGAAATTGGCCGTTGCCATTCAAAATTTCAAATTGAATTTAGGTTAAATTAACCAATAATTAAAAAAAAAACACCTAAAATTTCTACTTTATCTCCAAAATACCCCTAAATTTTTAAAGTAGCTTTGTTAGATCGATAAGATATCAACGAACAAAACTAAATTTAAGAGATTGACTCGACCACTATTAGTCTACAAAACCCCGAACTCCTTTAATAGCAAATTAGTATTACAAATAATTAAAACTTGTCGAGAGCGTTCATTCCACGTATAGGTTCTTTTGGTACTTGCTCGGGTTCTGAAACTTAAAACTCAAAACGTATGTTTTTAAAACTATGGTGGCGAACAAACGAATTAAATTAAAAACTTAGATTTCATAATAGAAAATTTGTTTATTTATTTTTAAATTTAACTTAAAATTCAAATACATCTATTTAAATCATAAATATTAAAATTAAAAAAAAATTAAAAAATGTTCGGCCATACTCTTGGAATCCTACTCAGACAGAGTATGAAGAACATTTTTGACTGAGAATGAGATTATATTCCTCGTCCCATCTCACTTAATATAAATATTTTCAATATATATATATATTAAATTAATTTATGATATTTTAATAAAGATTATATAAAAAATAATAATAAATAAATAAATAGGTGGCTCGGAAATTTGAAAATATGGATTTGTTGGGTAACCACCGTTCCTTGAACGTGTCTCCTCCAATGAAAGAGCCCAAAACTGCCAAATCATTCGACGTTTCTTATTCCTTCTGCGATGTTCGAGACTCCATTTCTTTTCCAAGTCTCTCGCGTTGTTTCTTCTCTTTTTCTCTCCTCCTCCTCCTCTCTGGCTGCGAGGAACCCATTTGAAGAATGCATTCATTTGGGTATCGAGCCAACGCTTTGGTGACCTTTGCGGCTACCATACTTGCTATCATTTGTGGTCTGGCTTCGTTTTCTGATACCCTTAAATCGCCTTCACCCACGGCACAAGTTCAGGTCTCTCTTATCTCTTTCTGGGTTTTTGTTTTCTCTCTTCCTTTTCCATCTGTGGCTTGAATTCTCTTGGATTTTGGTTGGTTTTTGATACTCATTTGGTGATTTGATTTGATACACATTAGGTTTTGAGTATCAATTGGTTTCAGAATCAACCTAATGGAAACGATGAGGTATGGTTTCATTGGCTTTTCTCTTTGGGTTTGTGGAAATTTCTGTGAGGAGAGGGATTTTGAGGTTGATTGTGTAGTTGATTTCGTTTTGAGAACGTGCTGAGATTTACCATCTTTTGGAGTTCATGGTTTGTTCTTTGTTGTGATGAATTGGGAGATTCTTGTAGCTGAAAATGATTGAAAATGGCTGGGGAGAAGACCCAATAGATTAGTGTGAGATCCCACGTCGGTTGGAGATGAGAAGGAAACATTCCGTATAAGGGTGTGGAAACCTTTCCCTAGTAGACGCGTTTTAAAACCGCGAGGCTGACGGTGATACGTAATGGGCCAAAGCGGACAACATCTACTAACGGTGGACTTAGGCTGTTACAAATGGTATCAGAGCGGACAACATCTACTAACGGTGGACTTAGGCTGTTACAAATGGTATCAGAGTCAAACAGAAGGCAATGTGTTAATGAGGACGCTGGACCTCAAGGAGGGTGAATTGTGAGGTCCCAGGTTGGTTGGAGAGGGGAACGGATGATTCCTTATAAGGGTGTGGAAACCTCTCCCTAACAGACACTTTTTAAAAACTGTGAGGCTGACATTGATACATAACGAGCCAAAATGGACAAAATCTACTAGCGGTGGGCTTGAGTTATTACAAATGGTATCAGAGCCAAATAAACACTAGGCAGTGTGCCAGCGAAGACTCTAGGCCTCAAAAGATGGTGGATTGTGATATTTCACATGGGTTGGAGGGAGGAACAAAGGATTCCTTATAAGGGTGTGGAAACCTCTCCTTAGCACATGCGTTTTAAAAATCGTGAGACTAACGGTGATACATAACGAGCTAAGGCGGACAATATCTACTAGCAGTGGGCTGTAGCTGTTACAAATGGTATCAGAGCCAAACAGACACCAGGCAATGTGTCAACGAGGACGTTGGGCCTCAAGGAGGGTGGATTGTGAGATCCCACCTTGGTTGGAGAGGGGACGAAACATTCCTTATAAGGGGGTAGAAACCTCTCCCTAACAGACGTGTCTTAAAAACCGTGAGGCTAACGACTATACGTAACAAGCCAAAGCGAACAATATCTACTAACAGTGGGTTTAGACCCTTAAAAAGGGCCTCCTTCAGTTCTTCACAGCACTTTTTTCAACCAATGTGCTTAATAACTCGCTATAACCAAAGAAAAGTAGTCAATATTTGTTGTTGATAAGGGTAAATGAGATTCTTTGCTAGAGCAGCTAATGAGCTTAGAATGTGCCTTCTTGTTGCAGGTTAGCATGACTTTAAACATATCAGCAGACTTGCAGTCATTATTTACATGGAATACAAAGCAGGTACAGTGGCAACCTATTATTCTCCTCTTTCTTTCTTGTGTTCTCAGTCCTTAGCGGTCTGGTTGGTTAACTATGATTAGGCTCCTCAACTCTAGCAAAGACTTAACTCATAAAGTACCCTAACGTTCACGCCAAACGCTAAGCCATTCTCTCTGACTCTATTACTACTAAGTCATTCTCCCCCATTTCTCATACTTCTTTGTTTAGCTTGAAGTTAATAGTGTTTTAAGGAGCAATTAGATTAGATGACGATGTTCTTTCTCCAATTTCGCTCGCTTGGAATCAGGTTTAAATTCTAGGCCCTCCTCCCTTTCTCGTTTACTGAGCGAGGAAATGAACCTCTACGACAAATATATGATAAGGTAACACCTAAAAGGGACAGTCACCATGTAGAGAGCAACTGAAAGAGTTGTATTTTCCTCCATCTTTCTTTCCCATTTTGAGGATTGAAATTTCTTGTGTTGTGTCCGTGCCTAGTTAGATCCTAATTCGGCTACCTCTCCCCAAGGCCGAACACATTTTGCATAGGGTGATCACTGATCATTGGTGGCTTCTTGCCTTCATTTGTGCAACAGGTTTTTGTGTTTCTAGCTGCTGAATATGAAACCCCAAAGAACTCCTTGAATCAGGTCTGTCTCTATTTCCTATTACAATATGTTCCTAACCTGCTTTTGAGTTTCGTCTCTTTCAGCAACCTCGACGTGACCTTCTAAATTTCCGGAATTTCATTTACAGATATCACTCTGGGACAGTATCATACCCTCCAAAGATAGCGCCAAGTTTCGAATCCATACTTCAAACAAGTATCGGTTCGTCGATCAGGTTCGCACCTCCGATCCTTTAGCACAACTTTGCCAACCAATCTATGATGATTATAAGCTTTATCCTAGAGTGACAAAGTTGTATTTCTCCTTATGCAGGGGAGCAATCTAAGAGGTAAAGAGTTTAACTTAACACTGCACTGGCATGTCATGCCAAAGACAGGGAAGATGTTTGCAAACAAATTGGTCATGTCTGGATACCGCTTGCCACAAGAATATAGATGAGCAAACTTCTCCATTGATATGTAATTTCTGAACTAAGTTTAACACAGGCTTTAGCATCAGCTTACTCAACAACATTAAAGAACACTGAACATTTTACTCAACAACATTAAAGAACACTGAACATTTTCCAAGCCATGAGTTCATCAGAAAAAGAGTTAAATTTAGCGTAATCAAATGTCCATTGACCTTTGTTCATTAATGCTGTTCTAATCTTCGAATGCCTATGTTTAAGCTAATGAAGCAGCTCATATTGGCTCAATGATCTCTACGAAGTCTAGACAAGAAAGGGGTGATGCTATGTAAAGTACATTCTATGGAGATTGAGAATTGGATCTATTTTATTATCCATTGAATCAAAGGGAGGAAGGTAAATTACCAATATTCATGGCTGAAATTCTTTCATCACAGCTCCTTCAAGAATCCCATCGATGCCAAAGTTAACTAAGAATTGTTGAGGATCAACGGGGCCAGGTAGCTGAAATGAGAGTGAAAACTCTCCTGGTGGGCACAGGTTGTGGGTTACCATTTCAAACACTTGAGAATGCTTTTTCACTGTTCTTTCACCTGTTGTTGTAACTCCTTGTATCACTACTCTGCCATCCTTTTCAACTTCACAGTTAAATTCCTCTGAATCACAATGAATCAAAAGTCTTGTCAATTTATGACAGAAAAGAACGGAAGAAAAAAGGATTGAAGTTGTAAAATTTGATTTAAAACGATCTCAGTTACGTCCTTGAAGTTGACAGCTAGATCGACTAAAGTGATATTCATCCCATCTATCAACCAAAAACGAAACATTGTCTCTATCATTTATCAGACATATCATGTCAAACATATTATCTAATAGACGTTTCATATCAACATTTTACTAACAATGTTAATAAAAGAAATAATTCAAAATTGAAAGAAGTCAACATAGCTAAGTGGTAATTAACATCTACTCCTTCCCTTGAGGTTGGAGGCTTAAATCCCGACATGCTACACTGCATTTGTGGGTACTAAATAAAATAAATGAATGAAAAACAATGATCGAAGTAAATATTATCAACAAGATTCATATATAGAGAGGAAGAAATGGTTCGTGCATCAATTTCCTCAAAACCAATTTTTTCCAAACCAATTTTTCCCCTAAGATGTGAAAACCTTAACCAAACCAAGAAGTAAGAAAATAAGAAAATGTATTTTCAAACAGTAGAATCATGTAACAGCGCTAGCAGATATTGTCTTCTTTGAGTTTTTCCTTTTGAGCTTTTTTTCAAGGTTCTAAACCACGTCCACTAGAGAGAGGTTTCACATCCTTATAAGGAATGCTTCGTTTTCCTCTCCAACCAACGTGGGATGTCACAAATCAACTTTCAAAGTAATTTCTAAAAGATATGTTCAAACAGGACTCATCGATGGGTAATGATGGATACTCTTGTAAGATAAACTGAGCAGATGCAGTAGTTATATAAGAAGATTCAGAGCATCAAAAGAAACTTACTTCCACCTCTTTTAACGCCAGGAAGCGACACACGAAACAAGTACGAGTCTTCACATTCCCCAATGTCCATCAATCCAATTATCGGTCCAACGTGCCCCATTGCTGCAGTTCCAGTCAATGCAAATCCTGTATCGTTAGCAGCTACGAGACTCGCCCAATCTTCTTCACATGGTTGTCTGGGAAGAAATAGCATTGCTGGACCAAATTTCTTCTCCTCAAGATTACAGTCATATTTAGTTTGAGGAGGTGTCAAGCTACCATTATATGAACCACTACGAACAGAGTCATATTGCAACTCATCTTTAAGAGGAGAGAACTCTTTATTTGATGTATTATGATTATCTGTAGATTCAACATTGGGCGGGACCTTACGAACCGAAAAATTGTGCGACCTTGCTGCGTCTCTATCCAAAAGGAAGTCATTGAGCCCTGTTAGCCTCTTGAACCTTTCAACATCCTCAGAGTTGAGATAGCTGACATCTGGGTTATGGATAAATGAAAGGTTCTCGATAAACCTATACCAGTTCTTGGACCGAGAATGGGGATGGAGTTCGGGTGGAAACAGATCAGGAAACTGAGGAAAACTAATATCTCGTCCTTGCGCAGGGAACTTCCCTTGGAAGAACTGGTGCAGTAAAGACGTTTTCATAATAAGAGATTCATCAGCCTTCCTCAAAACATAATAAAAGATGCGCTCTACTTCCACCACCTTTATTTGAGATCCAGCAAGTTGATCAGAAGTATAGGGAGGCAATGCCGCAGCAAGCCTCTGCAGAACTGACTTCAATGGCCTTTCACCTTTGAGGTCAGGCCCAAAGTAGATACCAGCGATTAAATACAAGAGAAAATGTTGGTCACCATCTGGTGTTTTAGTTGGCATAACAGTTAAGGGAGATTTTGAATCCTGGGGAAAGCTACCATCCATTGCAGTAGCAGACGCCAAATAGAACCTACAACAAGAAGAAGTTGCAAATTGAAATAACAGGTAAAAACAAGATAAATTGCAATCATCTGGAAAGAATGCCCCTTTTATGTCCCTCCCTTCCCACATCCTCATATGCATGGATCCATACTAACATACAGTAAAGGGCTAACCAAAAATCCACCCACCTTCTTGTTCTAAGCCTAGAACATGAATTTGATTCTAATATCAATGGAGGGTCAAAAGACGGGGTGAAAGACTAGACAACTTCAATAAAACCCACGAGCGCTTGCATATGAGGGGGGAAAGCCTTTTTATCGTATTGGATATCCAGAGTTATCATTGTTAAATCAAGTACTATATCGAGCGAATATATGGATTTGACTGGCAGAAGTAAGCAGCTATCCAATAACTTTCTAGGATATAGAAACATTAGAGAAGACATCACCATGTTGTTGAGGATTGTTGGGCGGGAGTCCAATATCGACTAATTAAGGAGATGATCATGGGGTTATAAATAAAGAATACATATCCATTGGTATGAGGTCTTTTGGGAAAGCCAAAAGCAAAGTCATGAGAGATTATGCTCAAAGTGGACAATATCATATCATTGTGGAGGTTCGCGGTTCCTAACATGGTACCAGAGTCATGCCCTTAACTTAGCTATGTTAATAAAATACTCAAATGTCGAACAAAGAAGTTGTAAGTCTCGAAGATGTAGTAAAAAAGTGATTCAAGTGTCGAACAAAGGATGTAATTTGTTCGAGGGCTCCATAGGCATCAGGGGAGGCTCTATGGTGTACTTTATTCAAGGGGAAGATGGTTGGACGGGAGTCCCACATCGACTAAATAAGGGGATACATCCCCATTGGTATGAGACCTTTTAGGAAAAGCAAATGCAATGCCATGAGAGCTTATGGTCGAAGTGGACAATATCATACCATTGTGGATGTTCGTGATCCTAGCATGACAACTACCATTTTACAATTACAGATTTGTATTAACTCCTTCCCACATTTACTGACATCCCCATCCCCAAATTTTCTAGGAACTAATACTCAACCATTAAGCTATATTCATGTTCGTGTAGCAAAAGTGTTTAAGTCATGAACTCCTTTTGAGTCCAAAAGTTCAAATTCTCATCCCCGTATATACTAAAATAAAATGATTACAGATCTATTTTAACCACAAAGGCCACAGTAAACCTAATAGATAATAGAAAGTTCATAATTCATCTGTCATTACATAATTCAAACAGCCACGATTTAGGCGTTACACAGCCCGACTGCCATTCTATAAACTGCAATCAAATTACTCTATCTTACCAATCACTAGCAGTACATCAATTCTAAAATTCAACCTATACCAAGCTAAAAGTATAATTTGTATCAAAATTCATCCATACCAACGGCTTCCTTCCTTTCTTGGACAAAGAAAAGAGTATCTATCTACTAAGTTCTAGAATCAGCTTGAGCTAGCTTACCGAGAACATATTATCAAATTTAGCCGAAGTGGCTCCAAAACAATATTGTGAGATCTCAAATTGATTGGAGAGGGGAGCGAAGCATTCCTTATAATGGTGTAAAAATCCCTCCCTAACAGACGTTTTTTAAAACCTTGAGGGGAAGCCTTGAAGGAAAAGTCCAAAGAGGACAATATCGGCTAGCGGTGGGTTTGGTCTTATAAGGGTGTAGAAGCCTCTCCCTAGTAGACACGTTCTAAAATCTTGAGCGGTGGGTTTGGCCTTATAAGGGTGTGGAAACCTCTCCCTAGTAGACCATCTTCCTAGTAGACGCGTTTTAAAACCTTGAACGGTGGGTTTGGCCTTATAAGGGTGTGGAAACCCATCCCTAGTAGACGCGTTTTAAAACCTTGAACTGTGGGTTTGGCCTTATAAGATTGTGGTAACCTCTCCCTAGTAGACACGTTTTAAAACCTGGAACAGTGGGTTTGGTCTTATAAGGGTGTGGAAACCTCTCCCTAGTAGACTATCTTCCTAGTAGACACGTTTTAAAATCTTGAACAGTGGGCTGGCTTTATAAGGGTGTGGAAACCTCTCCCTAGTAGACGCGTTTTAAAACCTTTAACGGTAGGTTTGGCCTTATGAGGGTGTGGTAAGCTCTCCCTAGTAGACGCGTTTTAAAACCTTTAACGGTAGGTTTGGCCTTATGAGGGTGTGGTAAGCTCTCCCTAGTAGACGCGTTTTAAAACCTTTAACGGTAGGTTTGGCCTTATGAGGGTGTGGTAAGCTCTCCCTAGTAGACGCGTTTTAAAACCTTTAACGGTAGGTTTGGCCTTATGAGGGTGTGGTAAGCTCTCCCTAGTAGACGCGTTTTAAAACCTTTAACGGTAGGTTTGGCCTTATGAGGGTGTGGTAAGCTCTCCCTAGTAGACGCGTTTTAAAACCTTTAAGGGAAGCCTAGAAGTAAAAGCCTAAAAAGAACAATATATGCTAGCGATGAGATAGGGCAGGGCAGTTACAAATATTCTCCCAGATGCATAGACTTTCCGATTGAAAATGTGGAGATTATACAATTTGGCCCTAATGTTAAACTAAGAACACACGGTGTTTTTTCCAAAACCCAGCAAGCAAACATGGCTCATAATAATCCAAAATGGGCTCAGCTCATCCACAAATCTAAACTACTTCCTATCCAATTATCAAGCCAGTATCATTCGAATTCAACAAGACAGTCATAGCTAAGACATTCGCAAGTTCAAAGACGAATGAGGGCATTCATTAGGTTCCATTCAAATTCCGCCAAACCTTACCTGATTGGAAGGAATCAAGACATGAGATAGCTTAAGCAGGCATTTCGAGGTCAGCAGATCGAAACACAGGCGCAATCAGTACCAGATCATAAAAATCCCCAAAAACTCCGAATTACCATCGATTCCAAGGCAAGACTCAAGAACAGAGCATCCGTATCAAAACCTACGGAGAAATGGTTGAGGTTGCATCAAACAAACAATAATAGAGCCGCACAATCGAGCAGTGGAAGATCGAAAGAAAACTTACAGACGAAATGTTGAAGAAAAGTTCAAGAATCCACCGGTGAGGAATCTTTCGATTAACCAACCACCGATTTTTCGTTACTAGATTTTGGCTACAATCAATCAATTAAAGACTAAATAACTCCCCACATCAAACCCATTTCACAATTTCACCTAAATTATCTCATTTCTTCCTTGTCTTCTCTTTTCTCTTTTATTTATTATGTTCTTTTTCTTCTCTCTCCTCTCTCATCTCACCATATAGCTTGAGAGCATCTTCAATACTATAATGATTGTTTGTCTACAATTAGTTCAATTGGTCTAACAAAACTACATTTGAAGTTGAATGACGTTCACAGTTTTAAAATGCGTTTTTCTAGAGAGATGAGGTTTTCACACCCTTATGTGGGGCCCAACATCTACGAGGGAAAGGAGGTGTCCACACTCTTATGGGGCCAGCGTTTACTAGGGAGAGAAGGTTTTCACACTCTTATGGGAGGACATTAGTGAGAGGAGGTGTCCACACTCTTATGGGGCAAGCGTCTACTAGGGAGAGGAGATGTTCACTCTAATGGGGTCAGCGTCTACTAGGAAAAGGAGGTTTCTACACCTTTATGGGAGGGCCAACGTCTACTAGGGAGAGGAGGTGTCCACACTCTTATGGAGGCCCGTGTCTACTAGGGAAAGGAGGTTTCCACATCCTTATGGGAGGGTTAGCGTCTATTAGGGAGAGGATGTGTCCACACCCTTATGGGGGCTAGCGTCTGCTAGGGAGAGGAGGTTTCCACATCCTTATGGGAGGACCAGCGTCTACGAGGGAGAGGAGGTTTCCATACCCTTATGGGACCAGCATCTACTAGGGAGAGGAGGTCTTCGCACCCTTATGGGAGTGCCAACGTTTACTAGGGAGAGGAGGTGTCCACACTCTTCTTATGGGGCCAGCCTCTACTAGGGAGAGGAGAGGAAGTTTCCACACCCTTATGAGAGGGCCCGTGTCTACTAGGGAGAGGAGGTGTCCACATCCTTATGGGAGGGCCAGCGTCTACTAGGGAAATGAGGTGTCCACATCCTTATGGGAGGACCAACGTCTACTAGGGAGAGGAGGTGTCCACACCTTATGGGGGCCAGCGTCTATTAGAGAGGGGAGGTTTCCACATCCTTATGGAAGGGCCAACGTCTACTAGGGAGAGGAGGTGTCCACACCCTTATGGGAGTCAGAGTTTGCTAGGGAGAGGAGGTTTCCACATCCTTATGGGAGGGTTAGTGTCTACTAGGGAGAGGAGGTGTCCACACCCTTATGGGGTCAGTGTCGGCTAGGAAGACGAGGTTCCCACATCCTTATGGGAGGGCCAGCGTCTACTAGGGAGAGAAGGTTTCCACACCCTTATGGAGGCCGAGAGGAGGTTTCCACGTTCTTATGGGAGGGTCAACGTCTACTAAGGAGAGGAGGTGTCCACACCCTTATGGGGGCTAGCGTCTACTAGGGAGGGGAGGTTTCCACATCCTTATGGAAGGGCCAACGTCTATAGGGAGAGGAGATGTCCACACTCTTGGGGCTAGCGTCTAGTAGAGAGAGGAGGTGTCCACACCCTTACGGAGGCCAGCGTCTACTAGGGAAAGGAGGTTTCCACATCCTTATGGGACCAACATCTACTAGGGAGAGGAGGTCTCCGCACCCTTATGAGAGTGCCAACGTTTACTAGGGAGAGGAGGTGTCCACACTCTTCTTATGGGGCCAGCCTCTACTAGGGAGAGGAAGTTTCCACACTCTTATGGGAGGGCCAATGTCTTCTAGGGAGAGGAGATGTCCACACTCTTATGGGGTCAATGTCTACTAGGGAGAGGAGGTTTCCACACCCTTATGGGAGGGCCAACGTCTACTAGGGAGAGGAGGTGTCCACACCCTTATGGGAGTCAGAGTCTGCTAGGGAGAGGAGGTTTCCACATCCTTATGGGAGGGTTAGCGTCTACTAGGGAGAGGAGGTGTCCACACCCTAATGGGGTCAGTGTCGACTAGGAAGACGAGGTTCCCACATCCTTATGGGAGGGCCAGCGTCTACTAGGGAGAGAAGGTTTCCACACCCTTATGGAGCCCGAGAGGAGGTTTTCACGTTCTTATGGGAGGGTCAACGTCTACTAGAGAGAGAAGATTTTCCACACCCTTACGAGAGCCCAACATCCTTGGGCTTTGATCTCATTTGTAATAACTCAAACCCACTGCTAGTAGATATTATCCACTTTGGCCCGCTACGTATCGTCGTCAGCCTCGCAATTTAAAAACACGTCTACTAAGGAAAGATTTTCACATTGTTATAAGGAATGCTTCGTTTTTCTCTCTAACCGATTTGAGATTTCACACATACACACCTCCTATTATGTAATCATACCCCATAGTGCGATTGTAGTATGCACTCGTATTCACCCGATTTTAATTTGTTTTAGTTCAATAACCACTTGTTTTTAATACATTTTTTGTATGTGTTTTTTTTTTCCGGATCACGCCTTTAACTTAGCAAAAATTTCAATAATTTTAACTTCTAATGTTTATATAAATTCAACTCCCACATAAAACTCATGAATGGAGATTTTGGCGATTTTAAAATAGTTGAGGTTCTCGGTAATGGAAGTTCGTGGACGAGCTTTAACTTTTCTCATCTATGGTTCTGATTGTATTTTGAGACGAGTTCTGTTCTTTGGTCGGTATGAAATCGGATTGAACGTAAGTGCTTGTTCATGGCTCTTCTTTTTGGACCTGAACTATGTACTTCACGGGTTCATGAGTTTTTCTTCTTCTTTTTTTCGGAGAAGCTGAATTTTGGTTGACTTAATGGTTGATTTGAGCATGTAATAATAAAGGATTTAAGGAATGAGTTCAAGTCATGGTGGCCATCTGTTTAGAATTTAACAAGTGGTTTCAAATGGTTGTCTCTTAAGATTTGTCAAGGTGTGCGCAAGTTGGCTCAATGATTCATAGATGTCAAAAACGAAAAACACCTTAGTTATGTCCAACAATCTTACGTTTTTAGAAAAATAACACCGAGAGGAGAGGAAGAAGAAGAAAAAGAAGGGCCTACTTGAGTTGAGTTATTGCCAACACTCTTACGTTTTTAGATATGTTAACCTTTTCTTAATCACATGATAAACACCTTAGTTGTTGTGTGTTACACCTTCCTCCATCTTGAGAATTTCTGTTTGTTGCTGTCTCGTAATCTCTCTCTTGGTCGTGTAAACTCTCCGAGATGTCCAAATTCACATAATATCCTATTGACAGCTTAGGCCNCTTCCTCCATCTTGAGAATTTCTGTTTGTTGCTGTCTCGTTCTCTCTCTTGGTCGTGTAAACTCTCCCAGATGTCCAAATTCACATAATATCCTATTGACAGCTTAGGCCAGGCATTACAGCATTTGATAGCCCAAGCACATGATTAACCTCGTGGCAATTTTTTTAGGCATGTGGCACACTCTTTTGTACCTGTCCTTGTAGTTGTGAGANTTGTGGCAAGTTTTTTAGGCATGTGGCACACTCTTTTGTACCTGTCCCTGTAGTTGTGAGATCCCACATCGGTTGGNTCGTGGCAATTTTTTTAGGCATGTGGCACACTCTTTTGTACCTGTCCTTGTAGTTGTGAGATCCCACATCGGTTGGGAACAAGAATGAAACATTCTTTATAAGGGTGTGGAAACCTCTCCCTAGCAGATGTGTTTTAAAAACCTTGAGGGGAAGCCCGAAAGGGAAAACCCAAAGAGGACAATATCNAGAGAGGACAATATCTGCTAGCGGTGAGGTTGGGTCGTTACAAATGGTATCAGAGCCAGACATCGGGTGATGTGCCANGGTTGGACCGTTACAAATGGTATCGGAGCCAGACATCGGGCGATGTGCCAGTGAGGAGGCTGAGCCACGAAGGGGGGTGGACACGAGACGGAGTGCCAACAAGGACGTTGGGTCTCGAAGAGGGGTGGATTGGAGGGTCCCATATCGATTGGAGAAGAAAACGAGTTCCAGCGAGGACGCTCAGCCCCAAAGGGGGGTGAATTGTGAGATCCCATATGGGTTGGGGAGGAGAACGAGTCATTTTTTATAAGAGTGTGNGGGGGTCCCATATCGATTGGAGAAGAAAACGAGTTCCAGGGAGGACGCTCAGCCCCAAAGGGGGGTGAATTGTGAGATCCCACATGGGTTGGGGAGGAGAACGAGTCATTTTTTATAAGAGTGTGAAAACCTCTCCTTGGCAGATGCGTTTTAAAAATCTTAAGGGGAAGTCGGAAAGGAAAAGCTCAAAAAGGACAATATCTGCTAGGAGAGGGCTTGGGTCGAGGGCTTGGGTCATTACAGTAGCTTACTGTCCAGGCATTCATCTTTGTCTTCTTATATTAGTAACGTGAATAAANACCTTAAGGGGAAGTCTGAAAGGAAAAGCTAAAAAAGGACAATATCTGCTAGGGGAGGGCTTGGGTCATTACAGTAGCTTACTATCGAGGCATTCATCTTTGTCTTCTTATATTAGTAACGTGAATAAATACTCTGGAAGAAACAAGTCCATTAAGTGAGTCCTCTCTGTGACATTTTGGCTTCAGTCTGAGAAAAGTTTATTTACGCTTGAGAAATTTATTTTTTTCAAAGAGGTTATGTTTGTCAAGAGAAATTGTTAGAAATGGCTGTCAAAATCTGCCCTTCGTTCTATCACAGCTCATCTTCTATCTGTTGTTTCGACCACATGAACTGCACCTCGGTGAAGAAAGGAAATCTTTAAGACTAAAATATCCTTTCTTTTTCTTACTATTTTTCTCTTGAAAATCTGTATGCATTGGAATAATTTGACCAAATAGGTTATGCCTAGATATTTCATGATATGTTAGCATACTTTCCAATCTTTTATTTTCTATTTATAATTATACTTTGGTTCATTATAAGTCATATATCTCATATCACGGTGGTGATATCTTTTATGCTCTTCTCCCCCCACCCCCGCCTTACATGATGAGCTCGTCACTTGCACATAAACACTATATCACATACACGCAAGAGGGTAGAAGTGTTAGATTGTATTAGATGTCTGTCTCCCTCCTCAAATGCCCATTAGAACACCTCCAAGACCATCAGTATTGGTTCAATTTGGAAGTGTTTGTTATATCTTTTGTAGCGTAGAGTTTAAAGAACCCCACCTCCAAGTGGTGGCCCTAGTTATATGAGCTTGGATGCTTGGAGATATCTTGGTGTCCCTAAATGGAAAATTTAGGCTCTGTTTATAACCATTTGGTCTTTGGTTTTTGAAAATTTGACTAAGAATTTAAATATTTTTTTTGAAGGAAAATTTGACTTGGACTGTTAGAGTGATGCTTTAGCACCCTTTTTATTAGGAAAAGAAAGGATCTTAAAGACTCATCCTTCATGTCTGTTCAATAAACGGTATAAAGGAAAGCCATCAGACTATGTTTTGATCATATTACTGTCTTGCAGGGCTGAGGACACAAGAAAAAATGAGGCAGAGCCATTAAGTCTTCGTAACCAGATTCTCGATGTGGCTCCCATCAATAGCATGCCATATATTGGTCCACCTCTACCACACAGCTACATTCCTTCTTCTCCGCAAGCAGAAGATCCTGAGGCTGTGGTGAACGTTGGGCCAGCTATGGTATATTGTCCTCTGACAACCCGTCAAGAGTGGGACAATATTGTATCTTCCACCAAAAGCGGGGTTGCCCTCACTGGCACTGCAGCCATGGGAAAAGTTGGACCAGTTATCGGACGTGTGGACATCGGTGAGGATGACAATTCGTACTTCTTCCGTGTCTCTCTTCCAGGGGTGGCTAGAGATCAAAGTGAGTGTTTGTTGAAATCAATCAGTTCTCTCTCACTTACTCTCCTACCATAATGTGCAGCTGTTAATGTTATCCTACCAATATCAGCACAAGATTGTTCTTATATCTGTTGTTACATCGTCGCAATCATGTCGATTCCTGTTTCGGTGCACATGAAAACTATCTATCTGACCAGACTATTGTTTTATGGCAGCAGACAGTTTCAGCTGCGACATGGACCCGGACGGGAAAGTGAAAATAATAGGAGTAACGACGACAGGCGAGAACATAGTATGTAAGAATTCACAAGTGTTTCGGATGCAGTCGAAAAATCTATGTCCACCAGGTCATTTCTCTATCACTTTTCAGCTACCTGGTCCTGTCAATAACCTGCAATTTTCTGGTGCTTTTGGGGCAGATGGGATTTTAGAAGGCAGTGTAGCTAAAGGGTGATCGACAGGCTTAAATAGGGGGGGTGAGGCCTTTCTGTTAAGGAAACAGGTCTATTAGGAAAGAACTTAATTTTTGCTCTGATTCCCTAGGAGATGCTTTGGAAGGACCTGCTGAATTTTCTCAACCAAGCTCCTAGAGAACACCTCAATGCTATCGAATTTGTAGTTTTGTTGAAAGATCTGCTGCATAGAGAACGAGTAGGTCAGGTCATTTTACATCTTGGTTCGAGGGCTTGGCCTAGCTTACTCAGCGCTAGTTCGAGATTGGCTAAGCAACCCCTTTGAACCTGGAGAAGGTGAGACGTCAGGTCATTTTACATCTTGGTCCAGGGGCCTTGGCCTAGCTTACTAAGCGCTAGTTCGAGATCGGCCAAGCATTCCCTTCGGACCTCATTCCTCTCTCTTACCCTCTCTCTCTCTCTCTCTTTCTCCCTCCCACTTATTGATTGATTGAGTACTATCATTAGTAGATCCATTTTGGATTATAATCAATTTCAAGTAAACCCATCATCAAATTGTGGTGAAAAAGGTGTATTGAAACCATTAGGATCGAATAGTTGACATTGAGATTGATTGACTAGTCTCATATGATTCAATTATTTTTTTTTATTTATCAATTTTCTTAGCTTGGGCTTGCACGTTTACATTCATTTAGTTCAATAACACATGATAGAGTAGATTCATATTTCAAACTTTGCTTGGTCGAGAAAAAACGACAATTTAAAATAATTTTTGTTTTAGGCGAATATTAGATCCTTACCCTACCAACCTTTACATAATTTTTATGTAATGTTCAATGTATGTGTTTATTTGGTCTTGGATTTTCTACTTTTGGTATTGAATTATATATTCTTGGTAGATATATATATATATATATATAAAATGAAAATTTTATAACGTAATAAATGAAGAATAAACAATTTGATTGCCTAAAAAAATTGAAACATTGGTCCCATAATTAATTTCAATATTACTTATCATAATTAATAAAAAAATCAATAATCTTAATAGTATTAAATGAGGTAGATAATCATAATTAGAGGGTAAAATGGTCAGAAAACATAACTAAAAAATTTAACAAATCCAAATGAATTTTTTAAAAAAATAAAGGTTTTTTTTTAAGGAAAAATAAAAAATAAAAACAGCACAATTAATTTTTGTAAAAATAACAATTTGTTAGGAACGAAAGAAAAAAAGGGGAGTTTTAACCTTTATTGAACCTCTTGTTTGGCAAGAAATTAGTATTACTTTATTTTATATGATCATCGACAGATGTTTGAGAAGAGCATTGAAAGTACTAGAAGTCAAGCTGTTAAATTAGCAGCTTTTTCAATTCAACGACGTGCTTCGCTCACTGTGCTGCCCGGAGCTGCGGCACCCAGAAAAGAATTGGAGCTTCTTGTACTGAATTTCATTGGAAAATAATGGAAGTCAAAGCAAGAGCTCCTGGGAAAATCATACTCGCCGGTGAACATGCCGTCGTCCATGGATCCACCGCCGTCGCAGCTTCCGTCGATCTGTACACTACAGCTTCAGTTCGATTGCCAAGTTCTTCAGGTATTCTCTCATTTGGGTTTGACTTTTATTTGGGTTTTTGATACTGAAATCTCTGATTTGGTGGGTAAATTTGCGGATTGTTAGATTCTTTTGTGTGGGTTATCTAATTGATTGATACCCATATGAACATTGATGATAATTCTATGGTTTTTCGATCAATCGCATTTCGTTTTATGGGTTTTAATGCCTGTTTTTGTGTAAATCTGGGTTGGAATCTGATTGTGTTCCTATTTCTAGTTTTCTGGGTGTTTTTCTTGTTCATGTTGTATTCATATTCACATTTCTGTGTTCTTGATTTGCACGTCTGAAAATTGATTGAAACTCCTCCTTAGTATTCAAGAAAAAGGAAGAGAGACAAGGAACTTAGATGCAGATTTAAATACTGTTGAAGATGTCCGAACAGCTCTACCTTTGTGATCTCTACTTCTTTGATCATTGCATATCAAGATTGTTTTTCTTATGATTGGAAAATCTTTGCTTGTGAGATCTCAAATTGGTCGGAGAGGGGGAACAAAGCATTCCTTGTAAGGGTGTGGAAACCTCTCCATAGTCGACGCGTTTTAAAACCTTGAGGGGAAGTCTAGAAGGGAAAGTCCAAAGAGGACAATATCCGCTAGTGGTGGACTTGGGCTGTTACAAATGGTATCGAAGTCGACGGTGTGCCAACGAGGATGTTGGGCCCCCAAGGGGGGTGGATTGTGAGATCCCACATCGGTTGGTTGGAGAGAGTAACGAAGCATTCTTTATAAGGGTGTGGAAACCTCTCCCTAGCAGACGCGTTTTAAAACTTAGAGGTAAAAGTTTAAAAAGGACAATATCCGCTAGCGGTGGGCTTGGGCTGTTACAAATGGTATTAGAGCCAGACACTGGGTGGTGTACCAACGATGGCGTTGGTCCTCCAAAGGGGGTGGATTGTGAGATCCCACATCGGTTGGAGAGGAGAACGAAGCATTCCTTATAACGGTGTAGAAACCTCTTCCTAGCAGAAGCGTTTTAAAATCTTAAGGGGAAGTCCAAAGAGGACAATATCTGTTAGCGGTGGGTTTGGGCTGTTACAAATGGTATTAGAGCCAGACACTGGGTGGTGTGCCAGCGAGGACGTTGGGCCTCCAAAGGGGGTGGATTGTGAGATCCCACATCGGTTGGAGAGGGGAACAAAACATTCCTTATAACGGTGTGGAAACCTCTCCCTAACAGACGCGTTTTAAAATCTTAAGGGAAAGCCCAAAAAGAACAATATCTGCTAACGTGGGCTTGGGCTGTTACATTAAGCATCTCATTAACTTAAGTGTTTGTGCTCACTTTTCCTCTTCCATTTACATGCTTTGTTATATCAGATAAGGATGATACTGTGAAACTCCAAATGAAGGATCTGGCTCTTGAGTTCTTATGGCCAACTAGTAGAATCAAGGAAGCTTTGGGTGGATTTGTTGGTTCAACCTCAACTCCCACATCATGCCCTGCAGACTGCTTGAAATTGATGGCATCTCTGGTTGAGGATCAAAACATTCCCGAGGCGAAAATCGAGCTCGCCTCTGGAGTGTCTGCATTTCTTTGGCTCTATTCTTCCATCCTAGGGTATGCATTTCATTACTGAAAGGCTTTATATATGTTAGCCTGTGCACACTTCATTTCACTTTCTATGCTTTCAGATTTGTGCCTGTTGATGTGACCATTACTTCTGAGCTTCCTCTTGGATCTGGCTTGGGATCATCGGCCGCGTTTTGCGTTGCACTTTCAGCTGCTCTGCTTGCTTTATCAGGTTCTGTAGATGTCGATCGGGAACATCGAGGATGGATGGCATATAAAGAAGATGATCTTGTGTTGTTGAACAAATGGGCTTTTGAAGGTGAAAAGATAATCCATGGAAAACCTTCTGGGATTGATAATACAGTGAGCACATATGGTATGCAAAATCCATTTTCTTTAACATAATCTCTCCACATTTTGTTCAATTGATTGTTTTATATTTGGTCACTACGTGAACTTCATTACTAGTCTTTGAAGTAAAGTGAACTGTTGCACTTGGTATGCAAGAGAAATAGAGACAATTTGTGAGATCCCGCCTTGGTTGGAGAGAGGAACGAAACATTCCTTTAAGGGTGTGGGAACCTCTCTCCAGTAGACGCGTTTTAAAACGTGAGGTTGACGACGATACGTAACGAGCCAAAGCGGATCATATCTGTTAGAGGTGGGCTTAGGCCATTACGAATGGTATCAAAGCCAGACATCGAGCGGTGTGCTAGCGAAGATGTTGGGTCTCCCTCAAGGGGTGTGGATTGTGAGATCCTACATCGGTTTTAGAGGGGAACAAAGCATGCCTTGTAAGGGTGTGGAAACCTCTCTCCATTAGACATGTTTTAAAACTATGAGGTTGACGGCGATACGTAATGGGCCAAAGCGAACAATATCTGCTAGCAATGGACTTAGGCCATTACAAAAGGTATCAAAGCCAGATACCAGACGGTGTACCAACGAAAACGGTGGGCTCCCCTCAAGGGGGGTGGATTGTGAGATCCCATATCGGTTGGAGAGAAAAAAGAAGCATTCTTTTTAAGGGTGTGGAAACCTCTCCCCAGTAGATGCGTTTTAAAACCATGAGGCTGACGACGATACGTAACGAGCCAAAGCGGACAATATTTGCTAGCGGTTGGCTTGGGCTATTACAAATAGTATCAGAGCCAAACACTGGACGGTGTGTTAGTAAAGATGCTAGGCTCCCCTCAAGGGGGGTGAACTATGAGATCCCACATGGGAAACGAAACATTCCTTATAAAGGTGTGGAAACCTCTCCCCAGTAGATGCATTTTAAAATCGGGAGGTTGACGGCGATACATAACAGGCCAACTGTGCTACAGGTTTTATTTTTTATTTTTTATTTTTCGAGTAAAATCATATCATACTATCACTTGTTTGTTCATTCAAAGTTGAAATAAACAACGTCAGAAACTCTTATGTATCAGGCAGCATGATCAAGTTCAGGTCAGGCAGTTTGACCCTCATTAAATCCAATATGCCACTGAAAATGCTCATTACAAACACAAAAGTTGGAAGAAACACAAAGGCTTTAGTTGCTGGTGTTGCAGACAGAACCATCAGACATCCTGATGCCATGAACTTTGTGTTTAACGCTGTCGATTGTGTAAGCAAGGAAGTATCGATCCTTATTCAGTCACCGGTCGATGACGACGTTTCCCTAACTGCGAACGAAGAAAAGTTAGCCGAGTTGATGGAAATGAATCAAGGTTTACTTCAGTCGATGGGCGTAAGCCATGCAACTATCGAAACCGTCCTCCGAACGACATTGAAATACAAGCTAGTCTCCAAATTGACAGGAGCTGGAGGTGGAGGCTGTGTTCTTACACTGTTGCCTAACCGTATCCTTTTTCGGCGTAAACAAAATCATAGGGATTAAATTGAAACGAAAACAAACTAGGTAGACGAAAATGATATCTTAACCGACATTCCATATGTTGCATTGTTGTTATTGTCATTACAAGTTTGTGTTTTCTTAACTTTGTGAAACAGTACTTTCAGGGAAAGTTGTTGATAAAGTAATTGCAGAGCTCGAGTTGTGTGGATTCGAATGCTTCATTGCTGGGATTGGAGGAAGAGGGGCGGAGATCTCGTTTGGTGATTCATCTTGAATTCTCGAGTTGTTCTTTGAATGAAATAAACTCTTTTCCTTTCGTTCCTTTTATTAAGACTCGTTAGTTGATTACTCCATGCATGTTACTTGAAGATTTTTCAAAATAATAGTTGCCTTTTCAAAGGGCTATATTTGGCCTAGGTTGGTCGAGATTTTTAATTGACTTGTCTTGAATTATTGAGAGGAACACCATCTCCATTGATACAAGGTTTTTTGGGGTAACGAAAACCAAAGTCATGAGTGCTTATGCTCAAAGTAAACAATATCATACCATTGTGGAGATTCGTAGTTCTTAACCTTTCGATTTCAACTAAAAATGTGTTAAGTTTCTCTCACAGCATGACAACTGCTATCAGATTTAAGTTCTAATCGACAAGTTCTAACTTTAACTCGAACAAATGAATTCTATCGTTTCAAAATCGAACNGCCTAGGTTGGTCGAGATTTTTAATTGACTTGTCTTGAATTATTGAGAGGAACACAATCTCCATTGATACAAGGTTTTTTGGGTAACTAAAACCAAAGCCATGAGTGCTTATGCTCAAAGTAAACAATATCATACCATTGTAGAGATTCGTAGTTCCTAACCTTTCGATTTCAACTAAAAATGTGTTAAGTTTCTCTCTCAACATAACAACTGCTATCAGATTTAGGTTCTAATCGACAAGTTCTAGCTTTAACTCGAACAAATGAATTCTATCGTTTCAAAATCGAACTCTTTGAATTCGTAAACACAAGTACATGAGCATTATTCAACAAGGCGTTGGAGGTTCGAATTTCGTTCCTTGTATTACAAAAAGATCTTTAAATTGCTTTCATTTGGACCATTTGCTTTGATGAAATAACCAGGAACATATGCTTCAAAAGGCAAGTTCATCTCTTTTTTTCCTTTTTTAGGTGTGCTTGCCAAGATATGCCTTGACCTCAGCTTTACTAAAGCTATCCTTGTCCCTTCCCATTCTGGACATCTCAATACTCAAGGACATTTTTGTTCCATATCAAAGAATAAGATTTTCGATCGACATGTCAAACATTTCACAAAAGACGATGTTGAACTATCGACAAGATCGTTCTCCCGAAGACGAATCCATCTACAACGTGTCAAAATGAAGTAGATTGAGCATATAATATGTGATTTGACACAAAGAACAATATCAGTTCATCCATTTTCTTGATAAATCAATTGACAAAATCTAACTAAATGAACAAGTTAATCCGATATTCGAATGTTTACCTTTCGAGCTTCGAGTATCATTAAGGATGAGCCATTTTTTATTCTTTCTTGTTCTTGTTCTTGTTCTTTAACCTTTTTGCCGGGATCCAATGGCAGCAAATACGTGAACCAGTAGGGACCGGAATTTCAGTACCTTCACTGCCAAGGCAAAAACATAAAAGAAATGAAAAGAACAGCACAGGCAATACTCAGATATAAAATGATTGATTCTTTTATTTGTTTGCTCAAACTGCCATGGCTTTCCTGAAACATTGCCTCAGCCTCTGTGCTCTTCTGCACTGCTTGCTTTCTCTGTTGCATTTAGTGAACGGTGAAGGTTAGCTCTCTCTCTCTCTCTCTCTCTCTAAGTTTGTAAAACTCATTGACTGCACAGAAGTACAAAATCTGTGGTTTTTCCCATACCCTTTTCTCCCTGTCCGGGATAGTCCCTTGTTCCACCGTTCGGGTCTACTTACAATAAGCCAATTAAGAATTCGGGTCTACTTACAATAAGCCAATTAAGAATTTTCAGATGTACTAGTACTAGCAAGTGCATCTTTGATGCATTCATCGATTCTCCCGAGAGGTCACAATTACTGCACCCTTTTCTCTAGGTCCTGGATAAGCCTTTGTTCCACAGTCTGAGTCTATTTACAACTAGCCAATTAAGAATTCTCAAATGTATTAGTACTAACAATTGCGTCTTTGATGCATTCATTGATTCTCCCGAGAGGTCACAATTGCCGCACCCTTTTCTCTAGGTCTGGGATAATCCTTTGTTCCACCGTCCGAGTCTATTTACAACTAGCCAATTAAGAATTCCCAGATGTACTAGTACTAGCAAATGCATCTTTGATGCATTCATGGATTCTCCTGAGAGGTCACAATTACCGCACCCTTTCTCTAGGTCCGGGGTAATCCTTTGTTCCATAGTCTGACATTTACAACTAGCCAATTAAGAATTCTCAGATGTATTAGTACTAGCAAGTGCATCTTTGATGCATTTATCAATTCTCCCAAAAGGTTACAATTACCGAGAACAAACATATTAATGACGAGTAACACATTTTTGCTATTCTACTAATACATGTACTTGCTCTTTTATTCTGCCGAAGCCTGCATAAGGACGTCATCTTTCTAGGCACATTCATCAAAGAAATCAAAGAAATATAAAGTGTGAATAAAGTCGGTCAAACTTTCTTTTCATAATGATGAATGACCTTCTTTTCATAATGATGAATGAC
Source organism: Cucurbita pepo subsp. pepo (assembly GCF_002806865.2). NCBI lineage: Eukaryota > Viridiplantae > Streptophyta > Magnoliopsida > Cucurbitales > Cucurbitaceae > Cucurbita > Cucurbita pepo. The sequence continues at coordinate 8,171,447 of NC_036644.1, read as the reverse complement.
CTTTTTCATGTCTGATGTGATGTCCCACATTGGTTGGGAGGAGAACAAACCACCATTTATAAGGGTGTGGAAACCTTCCCCTAGCAGACCCGTTTTAAAGCCTTGAGGGGAAGCCCGAAAAGAAAAGCCCAAAGAGGACAATATCTGCTAGCGGTGGATCTGGGGCGTTACATCTTCATTAACTGATGAGTGAAACTTCAATACCTGTCTACCTGCAGTTGATTTAGAAGAGCTTTTCAAAGGCTTTAACATCTACAAAAACTCACAAAGCCAGTTGTATCTCAACAAAAACTCCAAAGCACAATGTATAGCAGAACAAATCGCGAAGAAATTGTACAACCAACTGCCTTGCAGTCGAACCATCGACGGTGACGCCCTTTTGCCATCGAACCAAAGCCAACTTCCATTGTTCACTCATTACTCAAGAAAGTGCCAAGTTAACCTCAATCATACACTAGACGCTGTTATTTTACCCATATACGTGCCTAACTCAGAAGCTGAGCTTGTGCTTGCTGGCTGCAAACATTCTCAGGCTTCAAAGTACTTGGGTAATACAACTTATACAAGGGTAGGCCTTGCAAAAAATAAAGATTGTTTGGTGATTGCTTTGGGTACTGATGCACTTGGTGGAAGCTATTCTGCTGGTGTCTCTCGGATTCAAAATATCGGTCGGGTTTATTGCTTGGGATTTATTGTTTTCGGGGTCATTTCTTTGTTTTGGTGAGGATCAATAGCGCTTGTTTCCTTTCATCTCCTACATGTTACGATTTACGTTCAATGAACGTCTCAAGGAGTCAGCAGACACCTTCACTTTATACAATATGGAACAGCTTGAAGAATTTATTTCTTTATCTTCTTCCTTTCTATTCTATAGCTGTACATCATTCGGTCAACTTACTATAATAGCCCAAGCCCACCGCTAGCAGATATTGTTCTCTTTGGGCTTTCCCTTTCGAGTTTTCCCTCAAAGTTTTAAAACATGTATGCTAAGGAGAGGTTTCCACACCTTTATAAGTAATGTTTCGTTCACCTCTTCAACCGATGTGGATCTCACAATCCACCCCCTAGAGGGCCCAACGTCCTCCCTGGCACACCGTCTAGTGTTTGGCTCTGATACCATTTGTAATAGTTCATCCCCACCGCTAGTAGATATTGTCCACTTTTGGCTTTCCCTTTCGAGTTTTCCCTCAAGGTTTTAAAACACGTCTACTAGGGAGAGGTTTTCACACCCTTATAAGTAATGCTTCATTCACCTCTCCAACCGATGTGGATCTCACAATCCACCCCCTAAGGGGCCCAACGTCCTCCCTGGCACACCGTCCAGTGTTTGGCTCTGATACCATTTGTAATAGTCCAACCCCACCGCTAGTAGATATTGTCTTCTTTGGGCTTTCCCTTTCGAGTTTTCCCTCAAGGTTTTAAAACGTGTCTGCTAGGGAGAGGTTTCCACACCCTTATAAGGAATGCTTCGTTCACCTCTCCAAACGATGTGGATCTCACAATCCACCCCCTAGAGGGCCCAACGTCCTCCCTGGTACACTGTCCAATGTTTGGCTCTGATACCATTTGTAATAGTTCAACCTCACCGCTAGTAGATATTGTCCTCTTTGGGTTTTCTCTTTCGGGTTTCCCCTCAAGATTTTAAAACGTGTCTGCTAAGGAGAGGTTTCCACACCCTTATAAGGAATGTTTCGTTCCCCTCTCCAACCAATGTGAGATCTCACACTTACAGAGCGGTCTCTTATCATTGGAAAATGGGGAATAGAAATGCAGCAGCCTAATAGAATCTGCTTTAAATCCCAAGAAAAACATCTTATGATAGAAAGCTGAACCAGTGCCCATATCGAGGAAGGAAGTAAAAAGTGAAAAAGTAAACAAAAGAAGAAACCCCAACTTCAGAAAAGAACCTGCTGAGCAGCCAAAGGGAAATAAATAAAACACATGGAAGGAAACACATGAAGAATCCTCCGGTACGATCATAAAACGATACTATAACGAAGCTTAGATACCGATAATCCCCCAAAAAAACAACCAGGAAGATCAAAATCATCAAAAGATAACGAAATCGAAAGATAAAATATGAATGCCTATTGATAGAAATCAGAACTACAACACAGTTTTGCTTGCTTGTATTGTGCATCACCTAAACTGTTTGGAATATTGTGCATAAAATAAATGAACTTGAAACACCTTGAGAAAAAGAAACCCAACACTCTTCCTTAATCAAATGAGCAAGAATATATCCCAGCAGGTCCACGTCTATACAGTTCATTGTTAGACGAACACGACTCTCCACAATGGTATGATATTGTCCACTTTGAGCATAAGCTCTCATGGCTTTGCTTTGGGCTTCCCCAAAAGGCCTCAAACCAATGGAGAGAGTATTCTTTGTTTATAAACCCATGATCATTCCTTAAATTAGCCGATGTGGGACTTTCATCATCCAACCGTAGAGAATAGTTAGAGAATAGTTCAGAAATGTCTTTGCAATTCCAAATCTTGAGACAATTTTAGAACTGAGGTAGGTGGGATTTCATACCTATACGCCTTTACAGGAATGACTAATGAACACATAAATTGTAATATGGAAAGCTTATACCCTTCACGAATAAAGCAAATCAATATTGCTAGAACAAGCAAATTCTAAAGAGATCAGAATGGAAGAACCCAAAAAAAAAAGGATAAAAAGAGACAAGAACCTCGTATTCTTTGTCCAAGCAAGCCTGATGCCTTCTCCTTGACCCTCCTGCAGCTGCATAATGGCCTTGCCCTCCCACAAACTTGGCTTCTTCCTCTACAGTGTTGCCCATGGCTTGCTGCTATTGTCGTGCTCAGTACATGGCGATGGACCTAATGGACCTAAAGACACACAAACATATATGAGCTTCATAGTTCCTTGTCTTTGATGGGTTCTTTCCTGTTGAGCTGTTTTACTGATAATTCCCCATTATCCATAGACATCATTTGTTATTGTTGAGGATTATTGGGAGTGAGTCCCACATTGGCTAATTTAGGGAATGATCATGGGTTTATAAGTGAGGAATACTATCTCCATTGGTATGAGGCCTTTTGGGGAAGCCCAAAGCAAAGCCATGAGAGCTTATGCTCAAAGTGGACAATATTGTACCAGTGTGGAGAGTCGTGATTCCTAACATGGTATCAGAGTCATGCCCTAAAACTTAGCTATGTTAATAGAATCCTCAAATATCGAACAAAGAATTGTGAGCCTCGAAGGTGTAGTCAAAAGTGACTAAAAGTGTCGAACAAAGGGTATACTTTGTTTGAGGGCTCCAGAGAAAGGAGTTAAGCCTCGATTAAGGGGAGACTGTTCGAGGGCTCCATAGGCCTTAGGGGAGGCTCTATAGTGTACTTTGTTCGAGGAGAGGATTGTTGGTTAATTTAGGGAATGATCATGGGTTTACAAGTAAGGTTCTCTATTGATATGAAGCATTTTGGGAAGCCCAAAAGCAAAGCAATGAGAGCTTATGCTCAAAGTGGACAATATCATACCATCGTGAGTTAATTTAGGGAATGATCATGGGTTTACAAGTAAGGTTCTCTATTGATCTAAAGCCTTTTGGGAAGCTCAAAAGCAAAGCAATGAGAGCTTAGCTCAAAGTGGACAATATCATACCATCGTGGAGAGTCGTGATTCCTAACACATAGTTCCTTGTCTTTGATGGGTTCTTCCCCGTTGAACTGTTTTACTTGTAATTCCCCATTAGCCATAGACATCATTTACTATATGCTATCTATCTCATAGAAACTCATACCTAAATCATCCATCATTTGCAGTGAAAGAAGACGTACTTTTCCAAGCCATGAACAGCTACAGAAAGTCCATAAAACTTACCCCCATGAACAAGAACTCCAAAGCAGGCTGCCTAGTCAAGCAAATCGCTTGGGACTTCGACGACCAGTCGCCCCTCAGCATCTTCCTCAGCGGCTCCACCATTGCACCAAGCAACTTCTCCCAACTACCTAGTCTACCCGACTACCTGTCCAAATGCAAAATCGAGCTCAATCACACAAAAAATGGCCTGATTTTGCCTCTCCATATCCCCACTTTGGCATTGAATCTTGTTCTCCATGAATGTACAAATTCCCAAATGGCTAAGTACTGGAGCAAACCAGAATTCACGTCTGTCGGAATTGGGTGTTTTGAACAATGGGTAGTGTTCGCTTTTGCCACCGATTCGCCTACCGGAAGCTTTTCTTCTGCCGTGAATTTGTCTGATTTGGGTCTTCGACATTTTTACTTGGTGTCATCCGTGCTGTTGGGGTTGCTTCTTCTCTCTGGTTGAGGACCGTTTTCCTTTCCATCTCAAACGACATGTCGGTCGCGTTCTGGAAATTTCAAGGCATTTCAAGGCATCCTACCACAATAATTACACTTTTTTCTTTATTTTGTGTTCGTTTTTAAAGTGTTTTTCATCAAATAATTGTTATCCTAAAAGGAAAAAAGACATTTTTTAAAGCCTTAAATTTTACTTCTCATACTAGGGGTGTACATTCAACTCGGACCAACCTAACTCGAACTATAAGAATTGGATTGGATTGGGTTGGATTAGCATTTCGAGTATGATTAGGTTCATTTTTCTGAACCCGAACCGAATAGGTTCAGTTTTGGGTTCGTGGGCAAAACTTTCGGGTTGACCCGAGCCAAAATAAAATATATTAATGGTGGATAAATAAAACTTAAAAAAAAACTTGACAACCCAACCCGAACCCAACCTAAAAATAGAGGGTTGGGCTAGGTTACCAATCCAATCAACCCGAACTTTTGGGTTGGGTCAAAAAAATCCTTCAACCCAATCCAACCCAATCCAACCCGTACCATGTACCCCTATTACTTAATTTTAAAATAATTTTCATTTATTAATAAATATATTAAGACTTAAACTTAATTTTAAAATTAAAGCATTAATTAGACCGATTCAAAACTCAAATATCACAACTAAATACTCATATATATTATGTTAATATTTGTTCTAATAGTTTCATAGACATACAAATACAAAAAATTACATATTATAAAAAATGTAATGCTAACTCAAAACCATATATTACATAATTTGATAAGAGTAAAAAATAATATATGAGTACATAAATTCACAAAAATATTTTTCGTTTTATCGATAAAAATAAATTAAATAAATATATGATTATTTATTTATTTAATAATATAATCAAAGTTAATCCAATAAATAATTATAAATAATCAAATTATGATAGGATAATAATTAATAATATAATCAAATTTAATCTAAATTATGATAGGATAATGATGAATAATATAATCAAAGTTAATCCAATAAATAATTATCGTAATTAATTAACTAATTATATTTACACAGGTAATCACATTCCTTTAATTATTTTTTTTTAAATTTTTTACAAATGAATTAAGTAAATATCTCAATAAATTATTATTGATTTATTCAATTAAATAATTAATTATATTAACTTTTTTAAGGTAATATCAATTAGTTAATTACATTCAAAATATAACTAATAGACAAAATTAAAAGCAAAGAAAGGAAGAGACAAAAATATGGTGCATATGAAGTGTTGAAAACTGTGTAACAAACATGGGTCCGACTTCCATATGCTGAGGGTTGAAAATTGTGTAATAAACATGGAGTCGGCTAGCCTAGGCAAATGTTGAAAACGGTAAATAAAACCAAGGTTCGGCTTGCCTATGCAAGTGTAAGTGTTGAAAACTGTATATCAAACTTGGGTTCGGTTTGCCTATACAAGTGTAAAAACTATATATCAAACTTGGGTTCGACTTGACTATGCAAGTATTGAAAATTGTATATCAAATCTAGGTTCGACTTACCTGTGCAAGTATTGAAAACTGTATAAGAACATGGGTTTAACTTGCTTGTGCAAGTGTTAAAAACTATGTAACGAACATGGGTTCGACTTGCCAGTGCAACACACATGAGCTTAGCTAGTCTATGCACGTGTTGAAGACTTTGATGCAAGTGTTTGAATTATATAACAAACATGGGTTAAGCTTATCTGTGCACATATTGAAAACTATGTATCAAACATAGGCTCGACTTGCCTATACAAGTATTAAGAACTATGTAACACACGGGTTTAGCTAGTCTATGTAAATGTCGAAAACTGGTAACAAACATGGGGTTCGACTTGTTTATACAAGAATTGAAAACGGTATAGCAAACATGAGTCTAGTTAACCAAAACTTCAAACTAAACGGCTCTTCATAAATGAGAAAACTTCAACCTCCTAAATATGATATAATAGGAACAACATTAACATGGGTTCTGTTAGGGTATGTCTATTTCCGTCCAACAAAACTTCAAGCTAAACGGCTCTTCAAAAACGAGAAAACTCCAACCTAAATGTGATATAATTGGAAGATGGAAGGAATTGGAAGAATATGTGTGTACTATGTTTGGAATTTTGGATAACAAAATTCCTCCTCCACTGGTTGCCACATGTAATGTCCACAACAATTCCCGGAGACAAAACTTAAGAGAGTAACCTGCCCACTATTTTTGCTTAGTAAACAAGTAAATCAAGAGTCCAAAGTCCTCCTTCACTGAAGGCCATCTGGAATATCCACAGAAAAACCCGGAGACAAGAATCAAGGTCGTATCCTCTCCTCTACCCTTTATAAAGAATCAAACTCCCCAACACTCAGCCACTCACCACAGCACAAATCCACCAATGGCTTCTTCTTCTTCTTCTTCTTCCTACTCTCTCTTTGGCGTTTTCGCCATTGCCTTCCTCGTCTTCGTCTCCTCCCCTGTTCTCTCCTCCAAAGGTACACTTTCCTCTCCCTCTCTCATGCTTTTCTAGGTTCGTGTTTCTTTCAGTTTTTCATTTGGAAATTTCTTGTTGAAGGGTCACTAGTAGATACATGTATGAATAGATACACGTGTTGAAGGGTCACTAATAGATACATGTATGAGTAGATACACGTATGAATAGATACATGTGTTGAAGGGTCACTCGTAGATATATGACTAGATACATGTGTTGAAGGTCACTCGTAGATATATGACTAGATACATATGTTGAAGGGTCACTCGTAGATACATGTATGATTAGATACATGTGTTGAAGGGTCACTAGTAGATACATGTATGAATAGATACATGTGTTGAAGGGTCACTCGTAGATACATGTATGAATAGATACACGTGTTGAAGGGTCACTAGTAGATACATGTATGAGTAGATACATGTCTGAATAGATACATGTGTTGAAGGGTCACTCGTAGATACATGTATGACTAGATACATGTGTTGAAGGGTCACTAGTACATACATGTATGACTAGATATATGTGTTGAAGGGTCACTAGTAGATACATGTATAAATAGATACATGTGTTGAAGGATCACTAGTAGATATATGTATGAATAGATACATGTGTTGAAGGGTCGCTTGTACATGTATGAATAGATATATGTAGGTTCCATTAGTTCCTAATTAAATAGATGCATGACTTTTTGGATAATGAATGGTAACCGGGAATGTCCCAAATTACCTATATGTATGTTGGTATTGGTCGAAGAAGTAGAAAATCAATCAAGCATTCCTTCGTAGTTTTATAAAGTTCTCTTCTCTCCAAGAATTCTACCAAATTTCTCTGTTGTCACCGACATTTCTATATATATATATATCAGAATTTCTAACAGAACCAGAGCTGGGGATTGAAAAAACCCAGAAAAATGCATTTTTCTTTAGGAATTTATATGGAAATGACAGTCTGAGCATTGAAGCAATCAAAAACCTTCCAATTTTGGGAACATAACAATGAATTTGTTCCTTCATTGCTATCAATCTGTACAAAACTTGTAAGAATATCTTAGAGAATTGTTTTTTAATCCAATCTGATACAAAATACTTCTCTATTTCATAGGGATTGTTAGATGATCACGACTCTTTACAATGGTATGATATTGTCCACTTTGAGTATAAGCTCTTATGACTCTGCTTTGGGCTTCCAAAAGACTTCATACCAATAGAGATAGTATTCCTTGATATTATAAACCCATGATCATTCCCTCAAACAAAGTACGCCTCCCCTTAATCGAAGCTCGACTCCTTTTTCTTTTGGAGTCTTAGTCATTTTTTACTATGCCTTCGAGGAGGCTCGACTCTTTTTTCTTTTGGAGTCCTTTGTTCGACATTTGAGGATTTACCAATCTATTGGCACGACTAAATTTAGGGCATGGCTCTGATACCATATTAGATCAACGCGACTCTCCACAATGACATGATATTGTCCAATTTGAGCATAAGCTCTCATGACTTTGTATTAGGCTTCCCCAAAAGGCCTCGTACCAATCGAGATAGTATTCCTTGATTCTAACTCATTATCATTCCCTAAATTAGCCGATGGGTGACTATATAAGTACTTCAAATGAAATTAAATCTTTTGATTAAGAAAATTAAAAACAAACAAACAAGCTCTTCAAACATGGAGGACAACAGTCTGCAAATGAATGCTCTGAAAAAAATTTGCCAATTACCTGACTGCAGTTGAAGAAGATAAAGAAAACCTTCTGCAAGGCCTAAACGGCTACCGACAAGCACAGAAGCTCCCGCCGTTTGAAAAGAACGCAAAAGCCTACTGCATCGCAGAAAAAATCGCCGAGGTAGACAAGGACCATCCCTGCAACATTACCACCGCTAATTCAACCGTCACCGCACGCCACCTCTCGCAGATTGAGAATTTCGAGCATTACGCCGAGAAATGCAAGGTCGACCTCAACACCACCGCCGACGCCATCGTGATGCCGGTGTGTGTACCGGATATGGTTGAGCCTATGCTGCTTGCCAACTACACGCAAACGCAGTACGCCCAGTATTTGAACAATTCCAAGTTCGTCGGCGCTGGCCTCGGCGTGGACGTTGACTGGATGGTGGTGATTCTCACCACCGCAGAGCACGGTGGGAGCTTTGCCGGCTCCGGCGCCGGGTCGGTGGTGGCTTCAATGGGAGCGCCGGTGCTGGTGGTTCTGTTAGGGCTTTTCCTTGTGGGAAATCTGTGAGATTGTGAAAGTGTTCTCAGATTTGGCGCCAATGTTCGTTTCTTGGTTTGCAGTTTGTTTTGTATGTAAACGACGTCGTTTCATTTTGAAAGTGTAATTTGATTTTTATTTTATTACAAAAAAAAATATATATATATATATATATATAATATTCGGTGTCTAATTCTTTTTTTTATTATTTAATCTCTAAACGAGTAATTTACAAAATTAACCCTTCAAATTTCAGAATTTTATTAAATTTAAATTTTAAAATTATATATAATAAATTATTTAAAAGTTTTAAATTTTGTATGAATTAAATTTATTGTTTACAAAATTAAAAATTAAAAATTCAAATATTTGTTTTTAACTAGAAAAGTGTATTTATTTACCTAATATATTTATTATTTTTTTTTATATAATTACTTTGGTTTGATATTTTTTTAAAAAAAAATAGTTGTTATTTTTAAAAATTGGTGTTTATTTTTTAAATTTAACTCGAAATTTTAATATTATCTAGAAAAATAATAAGATAACAATCTTAATTAAAATAAAAATTTAATAATTATTAAACGGGTACAAACTTTCAAGTTTATATTATTTTAATTTTAAGCTTAAAAAATTAGACGTATTGGTGCGTTAATTTAATATTTATCAATTTATAATATACTTACTCGTAATTATTTTACGAATTTTTTAAATAAAAATAAATTTAATTTTGAAATAATTGAGAGAGAAAAAATGAAATAAATCGAAATATTAGAAGAAAAAAAATTAATTTAAAGGCTAAATATAAGGTTAATTTAAGATTTATAAAAATATAGGAAATTAAAACGTAGAAATTAAATAAATGTAACGTAGGGGAAAATTATATTTTATAATTTAATATAATGGGTGGAAACAATGGAGCGCAGTTAGATTCACTCTGTATATTCCGGCTAAAATGCGCGGCGTGCGCATTTGTTGAGCGTCAAGCTCCTGAATCTCAATTCAACCGACGCCGACGGTGAGAACCGGGTAGACAAGGAGGGAATCGGAGGGAATCGGAGGGAATCGGAGGGGAGGTTCTTCGCTATGGTAGACGAGGAAGATGATGAGAATTTCGGCGACTTCAAATTCGGTATGAATCATCGCAATCAGATCAATAATCGAGCTTCTTCCACGAGCATCGATGATGATGATGATGATGACTGGGGCGATTTTGTCGACCATTCCTCTCAGATCGGCGTTGGTTTCGATCTCTCCGGTGGTGTCCCCCATGCCCATCCTTCTCCTAATTCGAACGTCTCCGACATGGGTACGAAGATTCAGTGGGCGAAGCCTCAGGGGGCTATTCCGCTTTCGATTTTTGGTGAGGAGGAGGAAGAGAAGGAGGAATCGGGATCCGGTGGGGTTGGGTTTGGAGAGGAGTTGTTCGTTGGAAAGGAGAGTGGTTTGGCGAAGAAAGGAGGGAGTTTAGGGGTTGGGGTTCGGATTGATGATCTGATTGCGAATTTGTATAGTTCTAATCAACAGATCGAAGCCGGAAGTCAGTTGAAATCGAACATGGCGTTTGATCCTTTGAACTTCAATGATTCCTCGAGTATGAAAGCTAATGGCTCTGATTTGAATGTCAATGGCGTTCATTCGTATGCGAGCCAAACGAACTTTGATGGCGATTCTTTGAATTTTGATGGTAATGGAGTGAAGTCTAATGGGTTCCATCCCGACTCGACCAACGTCGGTGAGAGCATTGAGGATGATGTTGAGGAGGTGGATGATTTTGATGGCTGGGAATTTAAGGCTGCAGAATCGATAACGCCAATGGAAGATCAGCAATCTAAGGTAATATCCTTTTTCCCCTTTCTAACGAGGTTTAAGGCTTTTGTTCTTGGCTTGATAACGAACAAAGGAAGTTGAAATTGAACTCCATGAATTGGTTTGGTATTCAATGTATGGGAATGGAAGTACATCTTTTTCTGGGCATCAATGTGTTAAACGTAGGAGCTAGTAAAAAAAAAGTTCAAAGCAAGCTAGAGCACCTTGGAGAGTCGAGTCGGTCCCTCTCAATGTTGGTTTTCCATTTGTTTTTTTTTTTATTACTTTTTGTTTTGATTGCTTTCAAATTCAAATGGCTTTGGACTCGAAGAAGGGGAGCATGGGACATAGTGGTGAATGGATTCAGGGAGGAGGAGATGAAGAAGGAGAAAAAGGCGTTATTCACAATCTACCAAGGAGTAGATGACGCCACGCTTGAGTGGATCGCCCTTGCAAAGTCTTGGTTGGTTGGGGTTGGTTCTTTCCCTAAAAAAGAACGAAAGTAGGATTCGCTAACCTTTGGCCGGAGTTATTCACACCAATGCCATACTTCTTCAGTCTCATGCTCCTATAAGACTTTTAGAGACTCCACCCATTGTAATAAAAAAGGAGTGCAGCCTATTCGTCATGTTCAAGCTTTCAAGCCCAAGAATAGCCAATTGGAAAGACGGTATGAAAAAGTGTTTCTAACTAGTAAGGAATAAGTTCATCTTGAAGGACCTCTATCTCAAAACCCCCAGATCAGATAGGAATTTCAAATTCAGAGTCAGAGTTTTGTTTTCATTCACTTGATTAACGTTAAAATAACCGTAGGAGCTACTCATTTCGGTAACTATACCGGGAAGAACTGGTTTTGAACCATTTTATCTGAAGATGGAGCCTGCAATGCTAATTGAAGGCGAAATTCACGCCGGTATTGTTAGAAATATACATAGTTCTGTTTGATTTTAGTTATGATATGGTATGAGCATAACTTTTAACTTATATTGAAGACTCCTAGTCCTTAGAGTCTTCCATAATATGTCTATATCTATGAACTGCTATGCGTATAAGAGAATGATACTTTAAGATTGACATTCAATAATCTGAAGGTTGTCTATGAACAGGCTTTTGAATTTGCAATCAATGGACATTACCACGGAAATTCAAATGTGCAATCAAATGGAGCTGTTAACAACATAGCCGAATGGGACTTCGGTTTTAGTTTTGATTCGCGTCCTGCAGTCCAGCATAGCAACTTATTAAACTCGCAAAATAAAAATGGTCAGAATGATCTAAATAATGGTTTAAATCCCTCTCCAGTTGATCGGAATGCCAAGGGTGATGTACGTGTGTGGGATTTCAAGGATGCCTTTTCTGATGCATCAGAGTATAAGTCGGTGAGTTGGTAGGAATGTTTTAGTATTGTATTGAGAAGGTTAAGGTATTTAATAAATTCAGTTATGCCGTACTTTTTATTTTCTTTGTAGGAAGCGTCAAAGCCTGTTGTCGTTCCTCCTTCTAATGGTGTAACTCCTGATGGGATTTCTCTCAAATCTAGTGAACGAAAAATTGACTTAAATTTCAATCATGATTGGGGGAAAGAAGACAGAAAGGTTTTGAATGGAAACCACGATGGCAACTTCCATGAAACCGGGAAAGATAATGAGAATATTTGGAATTTCAAGTCTGCACTTTCAGATTCTGGATCAAACAATAAGGTATTTTTGGCCTGTCATATTCATGATATTTAAGTTCCATTTTTCTCTCTAATCGAAATTGATGTTCCACGTCTTACTTTGGCTGTAGGGAGAGCCAGTTGAATCTGTCTCTGGTCTTGAAGCTCCTGCTTTTGGTTTCAATAATAGTAGTCAGGTGGTTGCTCATACCTCCTGCTGTATGATAAATTGCTATGGTGTTGTTTTGTTTCATGTAACGTCGGAAGTTTTTTTGTCATAGAAAAGGATGATTATGCTTCATAATGCATTAAAATTAGTGAGAAGCTGTCAATTTATTGTTTTTTTATAAGGGTGCTTCTGCACTTTGGGGCGGGTACAAACTTTTAGAGAAAAAGGGATTCTTCTGCTCTTGCTCAGATTCTTAAAGAGAAATTACTGATCCTATCATGGCAACGTACAGCGTGTGCTCGATGAATGTATATATTAATGTCCAAAAATATAGCTGCATATTCTAAATCTATAAACCATATTTTTTTTCCTTTGCATTCTAGATGGGAAAGTTTCTTCTAGTTTTTATTCTTGAAGTTTGAGGTTATTTCGTGTTATATCGATTATTGTTGTTGGGGTCGTTTTGTTGCCCCCCCAAACCTTGTAATAGTAAAGACTTTATATGGATGATCTAAATATTCATGTTCTAGTTCTGTGCACTTTACCTTCCATGTGGATGTAATATCCATGTCGAAATCCACAATCTTACTTTGTATTCTACCTTCATTGTTTTATATCTTGTCAAACCTTGAGTTTCCATGTTCGATTGTTTCTATAGACATATTGTGCTTTGGGCTGTAATGATCGGTTCCTTCTATTTTTTATTACAGAGGAATTCAGAATTACTGTACGGTCCCGGAAAAGCCTTGCCCTTGTCAATTTTTGGAGATGAGGGGCTGGAAACTACTGATGATCTCTCTTTGAATCAAGATGCTTCTACCTTTACCTCTGTTACCCGTGAAGGACATGATGCCAAGAATCCTGATTCTAGTGTATCTATCAATGACTTGATATCAAGTCTATATAGTCAAGCTGAGAAAAATGGTTCCATCAAATATTCCCCAGGAGAAAATGAGAATGGAACAAATTCACCATCAAGGATGTCACATTCAGATTTAGGCAATGAAGATGATGATGATTCCTGGGAGTTTAAGGATGCATCACTGGATGTTAACGTGCCAGATCAAACTTATGTTACTACTCTTGGAGATTTACCCAAGCAGTCATCTCCTAAACTTCAGTTCGATTGTTACGTGGATCTTTATCACAAATTAAATCTTGCTTTGAACCATGTTGTTCATGGCCTTCTTGAGAATCTAAAGGTTGGTAATCTTATGATGACCTTGCATGATATGTGTTCTTAAAGTTTTAACTTCTTTTTTTTATTTTTTTTTTAGAAGGCTCAAGATAATGCCTCTCTTTCTGATGAAGAAGCAAAATTAAAAGCCATCTATGAAGAAATTCAGGTTAGTAACGATGCATGCTTCTTTGTTTCTAGATTTGCCTTTATTGTGATCTCTTCAGTTTTGAGCCATGATGAATCTTTTTACTCGAACTTTCTCGAGATGTATACTTTCATTTGATTGTTTATGTAAACACTCATCGTTAGAACTTATTCTTTTTCCTTTTGCATTTGGATCTCTTTTCGTAATGATTACGAGTCATATTTGCTATGAGATGCCAATGCTGCGTCTTTCTTATGGAATATGTGGTATTTTCCTGTGAACTTCTTACAAAGTTTTCTTCTTCCTTCAGAATTTTATTGCCGAACTGTCTCAAGAGAACATGACGACGGATAACTTCTCATCAGATGTTCTCCTTCCAGGAAATAATTCTTTTAGTGAGCTCTTTGAAACGTTGCGGGATCCAAGGTTTCAAATTCTCAACGAAGAATTTCAGTTGTCAGAAAGGCTTCTATTGGTAAGACTCTCTTGCATTAGGACGATATTCGTTTATTTTTGGCATGAAACAACTTTTGCTATTAGCTTTTAGAAATTTGAATTTCCTAGAGGTCGAGGTCGTCCACAATCACTTGCTGTTGCCTAAAAGCTGAATGCACAAACCCAAATTTTGTCGAGTTCGTTCTGTTGCAAGCATGGATGTCTTTTTTAATTACAAATGATTTAGGAAAGTCGTGATTGCTGCATTGCACAAGGATGTTCTAGTATGGTATTTTACTTTTCTAGAATTTAGAATCTTATGGATTTTTTTACTTTTTAAGCCATCTAAAATAATGAGCAATTTCAATGCCACCTTTATGCTCCAAAATCTAGAAGTATTTGAATATTTTGTCATTGCTTATGGATATTAATTACTTGATCATGCTTCCTTGTTCTATTGATAGGCAGAAAATGATTTGAGATCAGCTGTTGAGCTCTTGAAACACGTCGTGTCAACTCTGAAGATTCTCAAACTTGTATCAGTGGAGGAGCAATCGAACTATGTTTCTGTATGGAACGAATTGCTTTTAATTTGCTTTCAAGAACTAAAACATGGTGCCTTGATTTGGAAGGAATCTGTTCAGAGAAATGTTGAAAGTTACATATTATCTGAACCTCAAGGTACTGCATCATTTAGCACCACGGTAATGTTCCAAGTTGCAAATTAGCTGACAGTTCTTCCCTACCATTGTTTCAGGAAAACGGTATATATGCGCCCTCGGAGAGATTTATAGGGTAGTTCAAGTGCTTAGAGCCTCGGTTAAACTTTACAAGCCATGGGTCCTGTTAGGTCAGGTTGATCCCAGTGGCTTGATTTCTCTTCTAAACGAGTGCTCCAATATTTGGTCGAGTTCAGGACTCCTTGAAGCTCTCTGCAAGATAGATGGTCCTATTGATTGCAATGGATTAATGCGTTCTATCAATTTTATACAGAATCTTGATGAATGGGGTCTGAGAAAGCATGTTCTCTTGGAACAACAACCTACTTGTTGTCTGTCACTCTTAAATGCTGAATCGATTCCAGGTATGCACCAAGTCTATTGTTCTTTCTTTTCATAGACTTCCTTAGAACAAAAAAATTATAGAAGAAGAGGAGAGGAGGCATTGAGGCATCGACCCGCCCGCAGATTAATGAGATAACAAGAAAGCTACTCCATTGTGCTTGAATATATATAAAAATCAAAATGAAAAGAACAATTACAAATGAGATACGAGGCCCTGTTACAATTATCATCGAAAACTTATGAGTTCTTTCCTTTCAAAACTCCCGAAGAATCCGTTTAAGCCTTTAACGCTGTTCATTCATATCATTTAGCCCTTTCTCTTTGTAAGCGAGGAGGAAATTCAAGAGTACTCTAGAAACTCCTTGTTTTGACTGACCTTTCATTTGATAGTTAGAATCCATAAGTTTTGGTGTAAAGTAAAAAACGTAGTCAATTCCCAAACTGTTAGTTTTCGTCTCGATTGCAAGTCCCCCAACTTCTCTAATTCAACGGTCATCCACCATGAAATCTTTGGAGATCGCTCAAACGAACCTGGGCAACTTAGTGCAAGTGTGGCTAGTTAGCATCCCATGATTTGGTCTTTGGAGTTTATACAGCCTCATTTACCCAACTAAAGGCAGAAAACTAATTTGATTCGAACCACTATTTATGAAAACTTTCCACATGCTGCTTCAGAGTAAACCTACCAAGACGATCAACAGACTGCCAAACCCGTATGGCATTCAGCACGACATTCTTTTACCTTAGATCCTGAACCCCTTCCTCCGTTGGGTTTGATAGCTATATCTAGTAATTCCTTTTCTCTTTACCGAAAAGCTACCATCATTCTGAAGGAAATGCTGAAGTTAACCTGTGCTTTTCTAGAAAGCCAAGCTTCTCTCCTTTATTCTTCGCTCATCCACAACTTAGCAAGACTACAGTCTACTTAGTTCCTCTTCCACAAAAGCCAACTGGTACGTAGAGATTGTTTGGCGGAGCCTTTCTCTATTCATTAGAAGTTTAAAGAGCCTGGCCATCGGAAAATTTGGTAACTTTTATTCAAGAATCATTCCATGACGAGGACCTTTCTAGTCAAGGCTTGAGTTCAATCTTGAGTGCTGTGTACAAGTTCAAAATTTAGTAAGCCCCAACTTTTATGGATTTTTTGGGAGTTCATAATGAATACATGTGAGATGCCACGTTGGTTTGAGAGGGGAACGAAACATTACTTATAAGGGTATGGAAACCTCTCCCTAGTAGACGCGTTTTAAAACCTTGAGGAGAAGTTTGAAAGGGAAAGCCCAAAGAGGACAACATCTGTGTGCCAACAAATAGTATCAAAGCCAGACACCGGGCGGTGTGCCTGTAAGGATGCTAGCCCCCAAGAGGGTGGATTGTGAGATCCCACGTTAGTTAGAGAGGGAAATGAAGCATTTCGTATAATGGTTTAGAAACTTCTCCCTAGTAGACGCGTTTTAAAACCTTGAGAGGAAGCCCGAAAGGGAAAACCTAAAAAGGACAATATCTGCTAGTGATGGGCTTGAACCGGTGCAACATACAACCAAATCAAGACTACGTATGTCATTGAAAACTTTTAATATTCCGTGCACTAACACCACCACCTCCACCCCCCCCCCCCCCCCNAATCTATAATATTAAATCCTATTTCTATCTTTTTGTCCCCCTTTGTACACTTCCATCTTCCTGAGATTTTGTTTTCGCATTAGGGCTGGATTTAGTGGTCTGGAATGGGAAGAACTACTTCTTGAAGCTCGCAAACTTATGGGCGAATCGTATAGGCCGTGATCCTCCTTTCATTCATCACACAAATAATAGGTGATATAAAAGAGGATCCAGAAATCCAGCCTTAACTGTTTTGTATAATACTCTGGATGATGCGGCTGTTGCCATTTTCTCCAAACACACAGTTTCATTGCCTTTCATCCCAGCTCTGCTGCTCATCCCTGTGGATGTTCAATAATAGGAAATGCTAGATGATTTCACACTTCTTGAGATGATCATGAAAGGAACACTTTCTGGGTTTTCAAGAAGATCAAATATATATATATATATATCCATCTGGGTCTCTTGGGATCCGATCCATACTCCGCCATTCTTTAGAAGAGCTACCGTGTAGCGATTCGACGACGTTTCATATTTTGTATCATATTATGCTGTCCAGAACTGGATGGATGCAGTACACAACATACATAGAGAGGAATCTTATCATATTGGAGGTCATTTTTGTTACAACGTTTTTTTCTTTTCTTTAAAATCCATTTTGGTTCTTGTTCAAATGCTATATTTCTAGTTCAGAATCCCAGAATTATCAGCACAATATCTGTTATTAGGGTGGAACTTCTTCTTGTGTACAATGAATGTATGTATGTATGTATATATTGGTATTTATATAGTATGTGAATGTAATTGATTTCATTGTTCCATTGTGTTCAAGTGTTCATAACAACATGTTATTATTATACCTTACTACTGCAATTCCTGGATTTGAATGGGTATAATCTGAAAGTTCTTCATCTATTGGATTTCTTTGCAAGTCTGTATTAAGTGCTTGATTGTTAAATTATTAGGTAGATTATTTGTTAAGAGCTGATTTTATGGGTTTTTAATTCATGGGTTACTCTTAAACTCTTGCGATCTTTAGATTTCTCGTCAAAAATACCCTCTCTGATATATAGCTCTTTTCATCATTTCGATTTCACTTGTTTCAGCCTGTGATTTATAAATGGCTTCTGCACAAAATAGGAAACGGTCTCTCCAACGCNTAGCATTCAAGTAATGTCCCTTGATTTCACCTGTTTCAGCCTGTAATTTATAAATGGCTTCTGCACAAAATAGGAAACGGTCTCTCCAACGCTTTAGTGGTTGGGAATTCACGTTTTCATCATCTTTGGTAAAAACAAGTCCACCGGGTAGACATTCATAAACCGCTCTACCATAATTCTTAGCGGATAATCCCAATTTTAGTTTAATAGTACATCCTAATAGAGGGTGACCATACTTGTTCAATTTATCTCTTTCAATCTGGATACCATGAGGCGGACCTTGGAAAGTTTGGAAAGATTAATCTCCAAGGTTGGAAAGATTAATCTGATTTTCTGATAGAGACCTTTCTAGTAATTATCTTGAAGTTCAAGGGTATTTNAGATTAATCTCCAAGGTTGGAAAGATTAATCTGATTTTCTGATAGAGACCTTTCTAGTAATTATCTTGAAGTTCAAGGGTATTTTGGTAAATTATCATTTTTGGCATATTTCATTATTATTTTTTGTTTGAGTTGTTTCTTAGATTGAATTTAATCAATTTAAAATTATGGTTAATTTTAAAATATATATTTTAATTAGAGGTTTGAAAATAAGTGAATTTTTTTTTTATAAACTAACATTTTACTTTTACTACAAATAAAACTTTGAATAAACGACCCGAACACGTATGATTCCTTCCAAGCAAAAATTTATAGTCAATTTGAATTGGATTTATTATTTAATAATCATATCTAATAATGGCATTCTTATCTTCAATTTATTTTCCTATTTAATTCAAATTTTAATTTTATTATATACATTCAATGTATTTTTTGTTTCTTCACTATATTTGTGTGTCACCATCATCATCTCATTTCCAAATATATTATTATCCAAATATATTATTATCCAATGATTGTACGTACAATTAATTACCCAAGCACTCATGAACATTAGCCACTCAATCCAACATCACCCACATCTTCACAATCCAAAATTATGACCAGCAAGATGAGTCGTTTAAAGGTAATGAGACTCCGACAATGTTTACGAACATTTTCGGTTATTGGCTGAGGAGAGCAAGCATGGTTATAGTAGCAGAGGAGGGCGAGCAGTGGGTAGTGGCAGATGTTTTCGACGATCTACAGTTAGCGATCGAGGAGGACGAGCAGCAATTTGCAGTGAAGGAAGGGTGAGGGGGATAGGATAGTGGCAAAATGAAGGAAGAAGAAAGGAATACATGTGAGGAAGGATAGAATAATGCAAATGAATACACAGATTTTGTTTTCAACACCCCAATTCGATCACCGGAAAATGGCGGAAAATGGTTTTCGCTCGCGTTCTAGGGCGGTTTTGAAAAGCTACTTGACTTGAATTTCAAAGAGAGAGAACCTAAAACGAACCCTGGTTGGGAAACCCCAATTTGGTTTAAAACTGAGTTGCAATCGATATTTTTTGTGGATTAAAATTGAGTTACGGTCAATATTCCCTTGGAAAACATCACCAAGACTTGGATTTCGAGTTGTGCTCTCGGCTATTCCACACGCTGCCTAGCGGAGGCGTGGTTATCTAAAGTGGATTCTCTCTTTTCTAGTGGATGCCGAACCTGCTACCCCATTGACTAAGAAGGGGTAGGCATAGCAGCTACATGGACCCCTTCCTTTCTGTGGTTGCCCACGCTTTCACAAGCCAAGTCAGAATTCTTTATAAGAAAGGGTAGGCAAAGCCCGAAGACTGCTATCCTACCTAATAGGCTAACAGGCAGAACAAGGAGAGGGCCTGACAATCATACCACCACTTTCAAAAAAGCGTGTTCCCTTCAGATAAGACGCACCGTAAAAGAAATCCAATATCGATCTTCGAAAGCGTATTTCTTCCTCTCCCTTCGATATTTTTCAACAATATTGTCGTGAGGAATGCTCCAATTCGATGATTACTAGTCCCCCAACAGGCTTTAGATAGAATTTATGTAGAATGAAATGTATGGTTACAAACTAAGTTACTTTGTGCTAATTCAACAAAAATTCATGGCATTGGCTTAGTCTAATCAAAGCCTACAGTCATGTTCTAACTGAGCATATAATCCTCTAAACAAGATCCAAAGAGTAAAATTTATTTTGATAAAACCAACACTAACCTTGCATTATATCCATGGGAATGGAGCTTACTCCATCGTTATTGCTTCTTCTTCGTCTTCTTCTTCACATGTTCTTGGTCTTTATTGACAGTTTTCAGCTACTTTTTAGTCTATGCCTTGTGAGAAATAGATACCTTCTGGCTGCAAGTATTAAAACCCACGTAGTTGAAGTGATCTTCTCTTTGATCATCAAAAGCAGAGCTGAACTAAGTACAGTTTTCAAGATCTGTGCTTGCAATCCCTTGAAAAATCCTGGTATTCCTTCTCTTTTCCATATTGAATGGACGACACCCGGAACTGTTCGTTGGACCTTTGGACGGTTGTCTTTGGTTTCATCGTCGTGTGCTGCTTGGATCATCACCTTACACCTGCGAATCGAGAAAATCTTAATTGTTTGAACGTGCTAGACGGGTAAGGAGAGGAGAGTTTCGGTGACCGAAAGAAAAATTATNTCACCTTACACCTGCGAATCGAGAAAATCTTAATTGTTTGAACATGCCAGACGGGTAAGGAGAGGAGGAGGATTTCGATGACGAAAGAAAAATTAGGCACCTGATTGCAGGATATGTCAAAATGGTGGCAATACTTTTCGAAATTGCACCTAGTACAAAAGCTGTAAAGGCAGAAAGGACTACTGGAGATGAACCTTGTTCTGTTTTGTTTTGGTTTCCTTTGAGGAGGTTCTGCTTCAGCTGATCAAATACTGTATACTGCATTGAATCGAAGTTTGTGTGTTAAATTGAGAGAATGTTGCACAACTTGAATGCTTTCGGTCACGTCGAGTTCGAAGAAACGGATGACTGAAAATAAGCATAGAGAGGGTAAGTACCTGAATGGCAGGGTTTGAAGTCAGCAGCAAGGAAACTCCAAGGCCATCGAATGCATCACTCCAACTGCCCTCGGTCAGTGTCGTGAAAAGCCCTTTCGATTTTCCGAAGGCACTTGTCTGCATTCTAGAGGAGGCGGTATCCAGGGGCTATACAGTGGCAAACCAAGAGATAAATTCAGTAGAAACATTAAAATTCAGTATTTCAACAGGAGTTCTCAAAGAGGCTTGGAACTATATATAACGATGACGTTGATCAAACTTTGCAGCTCGATATTGTACACGATAATGCATTAAAAGAAAACTTCTCTTGCAACAAGCAGGACAAACTCAAACAAGATGTGGATGGACAGACTCAAAAAACAGGAGTTCTTTGCTTTCTTTCACTCTTTCTTCATCCATCATTCCAAAAAAAAGTAGCACACTGAATTGAGAAATTAAGCTAAATCCTTGTAAACAAGGACTTGCCCCCGGTCGATGTGATCCCATATCAGTTGGAAAGGGGAACGAATCATTCCCCTTATAAGGGTGTGAAAACCTCTCCCATGTAGACACATTTTAAAAACCTTGAGGGGAGGCCTGAAAGGGAAACCCCAAAGAGGACAATATCTGCTAGCGATAGGTTTGGGCTATTGTGAATGGTATCAGAGCCAGACATCGGCCAGTGTGCTAGCGAGGACGCTGGCCCCAAGGGGGTGGATTGTGAGATCTCACATCAATTAGAAAGGGGAACGAAACATTCCTTATAAGAGTGTGGAAACCTCTCCCTAGTAAACGCGGTTTAAAAACCTTGAGGGAAAGCCCAAAGATGACAATATCTGCGAGCAGTGAGCTTGAGCTGTTACAGTCTATATCATAGACTAATGACCAGACTACCAAGTATCAGTAGTATATTGATTGATCGTCTCTTATTTCGTAGCATCATGGAAAATAAAGTTAGAATCATTATAATTCATACCAAACTTTCAAGGTCGCCAAAAGCATGTGATATGTTAATTTCAACACAATAAGAGATAGAGATCAATTATTATCTTCCTCTTTTATGTGATTGTATCTCATTTTTAGAAATTTAAACATCAAAATAACATGTTTCACAGATCCCAAACAAGAATCTACTATTTTCCTCTAAGAACTCAAATTCAGGGCATGCAATGATGGAAAAATAATGTGTTTTCACCATATGGTTGACAACAGAGACATCCCAACCTGAGTTAAAATGGCATTGCAAGCTCCAGCAGCAGCAGCAAGTAAAAGGTTTGCTTTGGTTCCAATTGATTTAGCCCCAGTTTTTGCCAGATATAGTTTCTTGAAGTAGCTATATCCATAGAAGTACAAGAACTGAGAAACAAAAGATTGTAGATTTTTGGTTCCCAGTCCCTGGTACAGCGAAAGAACTTGATTCGATTTTATCGCTTCCCATAACACATCTGAAAGATACCTACACAATCCAAAATCAACCGGATCAATACCGATGCAAAAACAAGAACTACGATACAAAATTTGTGGCATCGAATTAGATTTTGAACCACGAGGTAGTTCCATTCATTGGGCTGTGTTGTGTCAAAAGTGTTCATCAGAGGTACCAACCAACAAAGTCCTGTCTATTACTTTGTTCTTCCACAATCATCATTTCATTAATAATCTAAACGCCATGAAACCAAACAAGCCATTTGCATCCATACTTCAATAAAATCATGCCATCCAACTCACAAGAATGCTTTCAAATTACTAACAGGCGATTTTCAAGATTCCAACGAGCTTGAAATTATGCCAAATTTCCCACAGCTCACCAGCCAACCACTTCAGAAACTCTCAAATTCTATAGATCATTCGATAAGAAAACCCCTCAATTACGAGATAGATTTCCAACGATCATAAGATCGAGCTCCAAAAATATGTCGATTACATTCATCAGAAACTAACTCAATTTACTATACAAATTCCTAAAAAAACACAGTAACGATGGCGGAAATGATACTCCAGATCACGATTCGAAAGCAAAACAAGAAAGTTACCCAAAACAATCAATGCAACCGTCAAGAAAACAGGGGAAACACACAAACTCAAATCAAGAAAAACAAAAACCAAGGCAAGAACAAAAGTGAGCAACCTGTATCTCCGTTGTCCATGGCTTCGAACCTCGGCTTGGTATTTGGACTTGCAGGTATCAAGCGGGTACAAGATGGTGGTGCTGACAAGCGAACCAATCGCACCAGAAGTGGCCTCCGAGAGCGATTCGAGATCAAAACTCATGGCTCTCTCTCTCTGCTCTGATGAATCAAATTTCGAGCAAATTCAAACGGTATTCTCTTGTTTGGGTAGGTACGAATTTATACGGAGACAAACAAAGGAAGAAGACGATGAATTGCCGAGTAAGAGAATTGAGCGCGTGATCCCGGTTACGTCTTTTTGAAGAACTAGCGCCACCGTTCGGCGTATTGACCGTCCGATTAGGTTTGCGGCGATTGGATCAACGGAGGAGATCGCTCCATTTCCTAGCCCCAATTTGGTCATTTTATTTCGTCTGGAAAACAAACACATCTACCTTTTTTGGACACTAGTAAGTAATGTTTGTATGGCGTGCTGCACGTGCGCACGTGCGTAATATATATTTTCTTTTTTCTTTTTTTTTTGTGAAAAAATAATTTTTAATCAAAGTTTATCATTATTATTCCAAATTTTTTTATTTTAATAAGTTAAATATTCAAATCAAAATTTTTAATACTTTTATATTTTACATTTTTTAATTTTTANTCTTTTTTTGTGAAAAAATAATTTTTAATCAAAGTTTATCACTATTATTCCAAATTTTTTTATTTTAATAAGTTAAATATTCAAATTAAAATTTTTAATACTTTTATATTTTACATTTTTTAATTTTTATTTTAAATAATAATGTTCTTTTCTTAATGTTAAAAAATTATATTTTATTTAAGTAAATTCCTAGGTTAAAAATATTTTTTATACATAAATATAGATATATACACGTATATGTATATATATATATATATATATATATATATTNTGAGTAAATTCCTAGGTTAAAAATATTTTATATATATATATATATACATATACATATATATACACACATATACATATATATATATATATATATATATATATATATATATATGTATATATATTGATCGCTTGTGGATGTATATAATAAAATGATGTAAAATTCACAATAATAAGTGTAAGTATACACTATCACGAGTAGCAAGTAATAAGTAAATTATCGATAATTCCACAGGANATATATATATATATATATGTATATATATTGATCGCTTGTGGATGTATATAATAAAATGATGTAAAATTCACAATAATAAGTGTAAGTATACACTATCACGAGTAGCAAGTAATAAGTAAATTATCGATAATTCCACAGGAAACCTATCTTTTTGGTTAATTTTATGGCTGGAAATTAAGTGAGTTTTTTTTTTTTATAACATTCAAATAGGTGTCGGTGATTTTAACTACTTAAACAAAACCAAAACAGAGTGTCACTACAACAGAAAATGATCAGAAAATCAACTATAATGAGGAAGGTTCGGCTAAGAGATTAAATAGATAAGTTGTTGAGTTTTGTGGTAGATTTTAGTTTCTTTTAATAGATTCTCAAGCCCACTTCTGAAGTTCATGAATGCATAATCGTTGTAATTTCTATTAACAAGGCTCTTTGCTATAGAGTATTAAAGAGGATTTCATTGCTCCCTCTCTTCTCCCGAATAAGAGAACAACAACTATGTATGTAAAGTAGCTAATTAAACACACATGTAAATCATTAACAACAACTCTTTAATAAACTAAAATCATACTGTCAACATACTTAGAGTATATAAAACTCTCTCGGCTCCCCTATAGAGTTTAGCTCTCCATACAAACTGAATTAAACAGAGGAATCCGCATCTTCATTATGTAAAATTGATGGAATAAGAAAAGAGAATAAGGAAATAGAGAGTTATCCCGGTTTGTTGCCGTTCGTCAATGGAAGTTCCCTTCTCTTGAGCTCTCACGTCCACCTCTTTGCCCTAATCAATCCTTGTTGGTCTCCTTTTCCTTGTGCTGTCAACAGTTATGGATTAGGGTTTTCTTCTTCTATAGTTTCACAGCAATTCACTCCAGCCAGTTGCTGCGTAGTTAGATTTTTCTCCCCAAAATGTCGCTCCCTTTCTCTTGGTCTTCCTTTTCCTTTTATAGAGCACGGGTTCCCCTTTAGGCTGAAAAGGAATAAGTTGTCCACATAGGATGTTCTTCATTGGATAATCAATGACCCACTTGAACTGCTGACGTGATTTAAAATTTTCATGTCATCCCCTATTTATTTTCAGATTTGTTACTTCATCATGGTTCAGCATAAATGTCTACAATTTTTTCACATAACTCAATTAAATGTACAATTAAAATCGATTTATGCTAAATCATAGTTTTTTTCCTGTTAGACCAATAGACGATTTCATGCTCAGTAGAATAAATGGATAAATAATGAGAAAATAGTGAATAAGAGTGTCATATTAAATACAAAAAGACTTGATCTGACTCTACCTTTAGAGAGTTATCATATATATACACATATATATATTCATGTTATGAATATTTTCCCCAACATTCCTTACAAGGGTGTGAAAACATCTCCTGTAACAGCCTAAGTCCACTGTTTGTCTTTAACCCACGGTTTTAAAACGCCTCTTGTAGATAGAGGTTTCCACACCCTTATAAGGAAGGTTTCGTTCACTTGTTGAGATGTGAGATCTCATAATAACAAATCAAAGTGGTGTAGCGGAAACGTGGTGGACTCATAACCCACAAGTCTAGGGTCGATCAAAACCTATCTCTGATAACATTTGTAATAGCTTAAACCCACCCGTCCAAGGATAGGATCCATTTGTATTAGCCCAAATATTCGGGAAAGATATGAAACATCTTTTTAACGACACGTGACCTCTTGAACGAGAGTACATGTGTAGTAGCCAATTTTTTTTTTTTTTGAAACCCAAACATTAAAAAAACGTTTAAAAAAATACGTGTATAGTAACCAGAGTCAGAGAATGAACTACAGTTCGAGTCGAGCCTTGAAGGTATAGTAAAAAATGATTAAGACTCTAAAAGGAAAGGAGTCGAGTCTCGATTAAGGGGAGACATACTTTGTTCGAGGGGAGGTGTTGGATGAAAGTCCCACACCGACTAATTTAGAGAACGATCATAGGTTTATAATCAAATAATATTATCTCCGTTGGTACGAGGCATTTTGGGAAAACTTTTCAAACGGTACCAAAATGGGCCGAATGAGGCCCAATTTAGATCCGAAAACATCGAAACTCTGTGCACTTTGGGGTAAGGTTAGAGTGAGAGTACAATAATTCTTATTATTATTATTTTTTCATATTTTGAAAATTAAACCAAAGAGAACAATGAAGAGGAAGCTGCTTTGCCTCTCTGCGTAATCAAATACTTTTCTCTCTCTATCTTCTTCCCCATAGCCGCCGCGCTGCTGCCACATCCGCCACCAGCTCCGCCCATCGCCGTCGTATGTGCTGCTGACGCCTCCGCGTCCGGTGGCGCTTTACAACTTTTAAATAGAATAATCTCAAAGGTCAGTTTCTTCACCCTTTGGATTCCAGGTCGATTACCTTCAATACAACGATATCAATATCGCCTTTCATTCGTCGTTCGTTATCGTGTACTTTCACTGATTACTACTTGTTCTTACTCTCCCGAACGCTTTGGCTTCGATTGTATTTTGTGTTTTTCTCAGTCTATACGCAATTTCATAGGATTTGTGTGTGTGTTTTTTTTGTCTTTTCTGAGGTGTTGAAGAATCTGGATTTCGATAAAGCGAACTGGATTTTTTTTTTTNTAGGATTTGTGTGTGTGTTTTTTTTGTCTTTTCTGAGGTGTTGAAGAATCTGGATTTCGATAAAGCGAACTGGATATATTTTTTTTTTTGTTTTTATGGTGTTTATGTTTTTTCTTGTCTGTTTCGATGAAATTCTCTGTCACTGAAGGTTGTTTTGGGATTTCGCTTATGCAGTTTATAAACCTCCAATGGCAAGGGCGCCAGCTGGTAATGTACACCCAGGTAAAAGGACCGGGGTTCGTATAGTTATTGCCGGGGACCGTGGTACCGGAAAGTCGAGCTTGATCGTAACTGCTGCGGCAGACAATTTTCCAGTGAATGTCCCCCCAGTATTGCCACCGACGAGGCTGCCTGAAGACATTTATCCAGATCGTGTTCCCACCACAATCATCGATACTTCATCACGGTAGTAGTTGCTATGTTTGTTTTTTTTTGTTCTATCTCGACGTTGATGGGAAAAGGATGTGCTAATGGAGGTATAGTTTCTGCCTTCAGCATTATGGGCTCGATATAAGTAGTTTCCAACTTTAACAGGAGAATTCTGCTACCTATGGCAAGATATCTGCATACCATTTTTTCCATTTTTTTCCATTTTTTTTTCTTTTTCCATTCCCCTTTCATGGGCGAAAATTTAATAGAAAAGAGAGACCAGAAAATTGGCATTGTTTTACTTTCTGTGGGAAATTTGATTGTTAAGAAACTGGAAGATTTATGAGGAATTCAGTGGTGATGGAAGGGGAGAACTGGGAATGGGTATGATTTCACTTAATACCTAGGCTCCCGATCTTTGTTATTTCTCATTTGTTTTGTTGTTGCTAGTTGGAGCACCGTTGTCTGATTAATGTAGCTTTATAGGTCTAATAAATCACATGAATTCCTGCTATATTGTCATACGTATTGGTTATTTCCTGTGTCCATAAGGTTTTCAAGGATGAATCTAGAAGGTCTCTAAGGTTCTGTTTTTGTTTGTTTGTTTGTTTGTTTCTCCCAGCACTGAAGATAGTGCAAAAGTTGCTGAAGAGCTTAAGCGAGCTGATGTAGTTGTGCTAACTTATGCTTGTGATCAGCCTCAAACCCTCGATCGGCTGAGTACTTTTTGGCTTCCTAAACTTCGTCAATTGGAGGTTAGTTAACTCTTACATCCTACTTGAGCATTGATGGATAGAAAGTGAATAATAACATCCCTGAGCTTGGAATCTAACGAGTTTATCTAGTCAAGTCTCATTAATTTGAAAACCTTAGCATTCCCTTTGCTGAAATCTGCTCAGTATTTCGTAAGTCAACTCGATCATTTTATTGATGTTGAATATAATGGTTTAAACAAGTAGGTGAGGGTTCCAGTTATAGCAGTGGGCTGTAAGCTGGATTTGAGAGATGAGAATCAGCAGGTGAGCTTGGAGCAGGTTATGTCCCCAATAATGCAACAATTTCGAGAAATTGAAACATGCATCGAGTGTTCGGCATTTAAACATATTCAGGTATATTTATTGCTCCATTAATCAGGTATATCAGGTTGACTCATATGTGTTGTAATTTGTTTTCTTTTTCCCATTTGGCTAAAGTTTGCAATTGTGTCCAACTTGATTTATCGGTCCATGTTGATTCACCGCTGAGTAGTGTTTTCATGCTTATATGAAAACATTACCATCAATACCTCTTAGATGTGAATTTTCACTTCCCACATTTTTGTGTAGATCAGTATTAACGCAACAGAATCACGTGTTTTCAACATTGTATTGTTCCATTTGCAGATTTCTGAGGTCTTTTACTACGCCCAAAAAGCTGTACTTCACCCAACAGGCCCACTTTTTGATCAAGAAACTCAAACTCTAAAGCCTAGATGCATCCGGGCACTGAAACGGATATTTATTCTATGTGATCACAATAAAGATGGTGCTCTGAGTGATGCTGAGCTGAATGACTTTCAGGTCTTCCTTTCCGTAGTCTACAAATTTTTTGGCAGCAATTCATGAAGTATTTATTTANTCTGAGTGATGCTGAGCTGAATGACTTTCAGGTCTTCCTTTCCATAGTCTACAAATTTTTTGGCAGCAATTCATGAAGTATTTATTTATATGTTAGTTACAGTGTCTGACATTTTAATATTAAAATGACCGATTTGACTCATATGGAGCCCTTACTATTATTATTATTTTTTTGTTAATTTTGTTNGATTTGACTCATATGGAGCCCTTACTATTATTATTATTTTTTTTTGTTAATTTTGTAATCAGGTCAAATGTTTCAATGCTCCTTTACAACCTTCTGAAATTGTGGGGGTTAAGAGGGTTGTTCAAGAAAAACTTCCTGAGGGAGTAAATGATCATGGGCTCACTTTGACAGGATTCCTCTTTCTTCATGCCTTATTTATAGAGAAGGGGCGTTTGGAGACAACATGGACCGTACTCAGGAAGTTTGGGTACAATAATGATATCAAACTTTCGGATGAACTTATCCCAGCTCTTGGAAAGAGAGCTCCAGATCAGGTAATGAAAAATCACATGGTGGCCGTCCTCAACTTCTGTAGAATAGGTCAACTGCCACCACACTGCCAAAGACTTGCAAAATCAAGCTTATCATAATATACGTTGAATTACTACAGTCTATACGATTTTGTATATTAGTTATCCCTTCTATATTTTTCTGGAAACAGTTACTTCTTACACATTCATGGAGCAGGCTTTTAATTCAGAATGCATATGTGGGCAATGTTTTTTTGAATGGAAACAACTAACTTTTCATAGATGGATGGACTTTGGGTCGTGAAATTCTTCACTTCAATTGGGGACGGAGTGTTTTGCTTGTTTTGTATTTTTCATTTTGAGGAATGATATAATTCTATTAAGAAAGATTTAGGATTTGGTTTTTTTTTTCTTTTATCAGGCTTCAGTTGGTTTGGTAGGATAGTATATTACACTTACAAATTGTATCCTTTTGTTATGTCATTGACTTTGTTTTCTAAGGTGTTCCGTATGATTCAAATTCTAGTTTCAATTTCTTATTTTTTTTTTTTTACCCACCAGAATGGTGCCTTGCGGCCTCGTGATCTTGAAGAACTATTTTCTACAGCACCCGAGAGGTATTAAATATTAATTATTGGCTTCACTGCATTTGGCAGTTCTCTTCATATGTCATTTTGGGAATCATGGTTCTATTTTTATAAGCTAAAAATTGCATCCTTGTGCATTGAACCGAAAATAATCTTTCATTTGTCTCTCTTATTGGTTTGTTGTTTTGAGATATGTTCCAAAAGTAGAAATGTTGGCGAAGCACTTGTGTAAATTTAACCAAATAGAAGCAAATAATGATTTTGAATGATTCTAAGCATGCCACTTAAACTATAACTATATAGAATTACAAAGNAAATAGAAGCAAATAATGATTTTGAATGATTCTAAGAATGCAACCTAAACTATAACTACATAAGCTTAGCTTAGATTAAAAGAAAAGCACAAATGCTCTTTGTAATCCATTTTTCAAATCTATTTTACAAAGACAACATACATGACTTTATATAGCCTCAAAATGAAACCCTTAACCTTCTATAAAGCATTTCAAGGGTGGTAACTTTCATATTATATAACTGTAACCTAAAAGTAAATAAAAAATCTTGAAACTTAAAATACATTAACGAAACACCATAAATCTAGATTTCAATCAT
The DNA here is from genome assembly GCF_002806865.2 of Cucurbita pepo subsp. pepo. Lineage (NCBI taxonomy): Eukaryota > Viridiplantae > Streptophyta > Magnoliopsida > Cucurbitales > Cucurbitaceae > Cucurbita > Cucurbita pepo. Next base: position 8,140,753 of record NC_036644.1, on the reverse strand, counting down.
CCATCAAGAATTTGTAACCATCTAAGAACAAATGTAACCGCACCTGAAGTATCTTGAAACCCTTGTTGCATAAATGATGCTTGATTCTTCTTAATTGCAACTGAACTTTATCTTGTTGTAGTTTGAACAACATTCTTCACAACTTTTTTGAAGTTCATATTGTATGATTGATATGATTTGATATATATCAATTGCTCTTTCAGCCTAGTCTTGTATTTATAGTCTTGACTCAGTTGTGAATGATCAATCATATTTAAGGTGCGGTTTTTTAGATCCTATGATCCTATGACTATCCTTACAAAACAGGGTATTGAGATCTTTTCCAACGTTTATTAGTTGAATATTTTGGCAACCATTATTCTCTCCACATGATTTTTTTTGTTGACATACTAATGAGCNTTTCCAACGTTTATTAGTTGAATATTTTGGCAACCATTATTCTGTCCACATGATTTTTTTTGTTGACATACTAATGAGCTTCCATGATTTCATTGGACATGCAACTATCACTTTGAAACTCCAGTCCTTGGAATGAAGCACCATACAGAGATTCTGCAGAAAAAAATGCAATGGGAGGATTGTCGATTGATGACTTTTTATCACTGGTATGCTTGTAACCCAAGTTTTTCTATCAGTTTTCCTGAATCTGATATATTTCACATCTCCCTTATTATATCACTTAAGGTGCTTGTATATTCTTCTCATTTAACCCCTCCACCCTATCCAGCATTCAGTTTGAGACAGGATAGATTTTTCTTCTAAAAGAAGTGTATTATAGTTGTCTATTCTTCTTCAATTTCTGCAGTGGTCTCTCATGACACTCCTAGACCCAGTTTACACCATAGAGAACCTGATATACATTGGTTACACGGGCGATCCTGCATCTTCTGTTCGTATAACAAGGAAACGACGGTTGGACCGCAAGAAGCAACAGTTGGACCGAAATGTTCTTCAGTGCTTTGTGTTTGGGCCTAAGAAGGCTGGAAAATCTGCTTTATTGGATGCATTTCTTGCAAGGTTTACTATCAACACTCTGTAATTATCTAGTTGTTTGAGGCATTAATTCTATAGTACTTGTTATAGAGCATGTCATATGTTAATAAAAGGATTTGATGCACAGGCCGTTTTCTGAGACTTATACTCCTACCACTGAAGAACGCTTTGCAGTGAACGTTGTTGACCAACCCGGAGTAAGTGCTGCTATGCTCTTGTTTTGATAAAATTATAATACATGGATTCAAATTTCAGTTTTCAAGGATTTAATATATCATGTGTTACACAAATTGTGAAACTGGAAGCCACTAAACCTGGAGGAGAGAGTTCAGGATGATTTTTTGGAATGGGATATGTTTCTTTTCTTCTTTTTCTGGAGCAAGAAACAACCTCTTATTGATATAAT